>NC_142086.1:10588428-10888428 GCF_054644295.1 Miniopterus natalensis | reverse complement strand
CTGCATTTAATCAAGAAGGGACTAATCCCCCAAACCGGGGCAGGCCAGGGCACCAGGTGCAGAGTGAGGCCACACCTGGCAAACAGACGCTCGGTCACCTTAGTTATACATCACTCATGCAGCTGTTATTTCCAGGAAATCTCCTAAGCCGTATTATATTTTTAATCAAGCATAAGGTAGTTTACCAAGTGCCTTCTAATTGCCCATATTTTTAGTACCATCTTTTGTTTTAAAAACTCATTTTTAATTTACTTTTTAGCATCTATTATTCTAATGATTTCTTCTTTCCACCTGCATTAATATGTTGAGATTGGCTCAATTACCCCATCTTGACCTATTCTGTTTAACTGAAACGATCAGAGGCAACAGTAACTTTGTATTTTTTTACAGGTGCAAAGGACAGCTCAGGAGGCCATGTGTCCAGGCAGGTGCCACGACTTTGAGCACATCACTGAGAGAAAACATACACGTGGTGCCCTGGCTCCAGCTCCCAGACACAGGCACCGTGGCTTCCTTGTGCTACAGGAATAAGCCCCAGCTATCTGGGAAGTTCCAGTAATTACAGGGACCCATCCCTACACTGCTGCCAGAGGCAAATTCCTGTGTGTGGTCTCTCCAGTTTGCTTTCATGCACTTTGCTTTGGGCTTGTCTCTGTGTGAGAAATATAAACCCATTATATTTTTTAAAAATCCCACTTTCTAAACACTTCTAAAAAAGCCGTGCTGTTCAATACTGATTCATTTTCCCAGCTTTGTAAGAACAATTTTCTCTACTGCTTTATTTTTTGTTAGACAAGAGAGGTATCCGAGCTCAAAGGGATGTTGACACAAAGGCCTTTTGTATAATTTGAAGTTAATGGATCTAGTAAGTTAAAAATCGATAATCATCCTCAAACATGATTTTCATTCCTCAGAGTCCTGTTCTCTTCACCCCTCAGTGCAGATCGCTCTCCCACCCCGTGGCAGCCAGCATTGTAACCAGCAGCAGCACAGGCCAGGAATCTCCCATCCACTCTATTCACTTTAATAATTTTTTTCCAGTAGTGTCTCAGGGATGCAGGTAGGGAGATGAGTTGTACCTATAAGAACAGCTTTTGTACTCTGTTTCTGAAAATTCTGATTTAGGAATAATACTAAAAGTCACCCAATGAAAACCAGTGGGTCATGTTTTATGAGTCATCTAGCAAAAAGGGTTTTATTTATGATATTAGCTTGGCAGGTACTGAGTAAGGGTGCTCAAGGCTAAAACACATGGTGTGAACCAGAAATGATGGTCTTCACATCATATTGGTGTATTTTGATTTCAGACTATAGAGAAAATTCTATAATTACACCACCAGCTATGCTTGATTCTCCTATAAAGCTTTCACATCAAATATAAATTGGTTGAGAATCAATTAACAGTAAGTTTAACTGCTGGAACAAAAGGATTCATTCTAAAATAAGCACAACTCATACAATAATGAACTTTACAATATATTCTATTAATATGTCTATAAATAATGAATATAATGATTGGTTGAGTATATACATTCATTGAAGTTCTTCTAATAGTGGAACATTCTTAAGAAAAGTAAGAAAGGTGAAAAGGATATATATGTACATATTTCTACATATTTCTATTAATTTGAATGGATATTAAAAATTATAAAACCTTTTAACTTTAAATACATGACAAAATATTTTTGTCTATTTTTCTTAAAGTAAAATCAATACGAATTGTTTTCTATCTGAATTACATTATCTGAACAATAAATATAAGCTACCCCCAAAATAGTTTTAAATTTAACAATGTGTAACTCAAGTTTTGAAATAAAAACCTCACGTGCTCTCTGTACAATGTCAAAAAAAAATTGATAGAAAAATTAATTTTCAGAAAAGTCTCCAAACTTTCCGTTGCAGAAATGACTTAAAAAATTGCCTATGTAACAAGTATTTAATAACATAAATATTTTCAGAGCTTGACTATGTAGTTAAGGACATTTTCACCAATGCACAGAAAATGTTACCCATTAAATTGGCAGTGAAACGAGTTGACTTACATTCACATCTGAGATGTGTGCTCTTTTTTATTCTAATGCTTCTTGGGTTAATGTTGTAAGTTGGCTACCTGATACAGAAACCTATAAGTAATTTAATGCGAAACATGCATTCTTAGCTAGCCCAGGCAAAGCAGCAGAGGTGAAGTCTTAGGACATGCATGCACAAGACCTATGCTCAGAGGCATATTCTCCAAACCAGAAAGGAAATAGAAATGATGTGTTCTGTTGCGAATTTTGGAATAGCCAGTGAGTGGGATGTGATGAGAGGGGTATGTTTCATAACCACAGTCTTCATTATCTTGCACTGGCCTATGAGTCAGCATGCCATGCGTTCCTCTACTAATAATGTGGGTTACCACGGAGAGAAGCAAGAGCTCGGAAACAGATGGGTTCGAAACTGGAACTGAGATGAAGGTGCACAAACTGGTCTATGCTCCCAAGCCCAGGTCATGAACGTCCATCGGTTTCTATACCATACACATATATGATGAAAATCATGAGGCAATCAAAGGGGAAAACTTTCAGAAATAAATGCCATTAAATTGAACATGGTCAGTGCATTCATGATTTGTGTTAGTCTCAAACAGAAACCAAGGGAGTAATGGTGAAATGAAGACTATATTACCAGCTATAGAACAACCCGCTTCTCATTTTGATGTTCAAAGGGTAATGCTATAAAAGTTTACTTAAAAAAAAAAAAAGAAAGAAAAAGGAATGGCAGCAGGGGTGTTACCATTATGTTGTCAAAGTCTTCCAGAAGGGAGACAGCAGAGTTACAGAAGTCCTACAGAAAGGGGACAGCAAGAAAACGGCAGACAATACAGATAAGATTTTTCAGCCTAAAGATGTGGGTAGCCAAAACACACACGAAATAGTTCACTTTAAAACAATGTTGCAGGGAGTAAAGATTAAAAAACCCAGGCCCTATAGAAGTTTTATCAATTTATATGCCAAACGATACCACCATAGTCTGGGACACTGAAAACAATAGGGTAATATTCATATCAAATGAACAGCACAGCCTGGGGTTAAACGGTGCCGTAAAAGAGGTAGAAGAGGGATCACACAGACACCTCCTGTAGCGAAGGGGGGCTGCTCCCCCGAGAACAGGGAGCTGGCGACCTTCCTGGTCTGGAGCCAGTAGGACAGCTCAGGACATCGGGGTCACACTGAATGGACAGGACATTAAGTGAGCCAGCCAGGAGGTCACTTATTACTGGAGGATGTAACTGGAGAGCGCTGGCCCCAGTGAATGAAAAGGAAAACAGCTTCGGTGAGCCACACTTGCAACCAACCACAACAGACAAGTATTTATAGTGCCACCTATGTTTACGCACTAACAGGGAAAGAGATCTGAATGCTTGGGAAAATTCCCTTTTCTTGGGTAAATAATTCCCTTGTTTAATCATTTTTAATAAACATTTTGTGTGAGATTAAAATTTTTCTGCTGAGTTTTAGACATAGAGATGAGACAAAGGCTTCTCAATCCTAAGAGAAAAAATATTTTACTATACTAAAGACTAGAAGTTATAGGAGGAATTTTCCAAGCAAATAATACCTGTTCTAGTCATTTTAGGTGTACGCACATGATTCATTGCACCTGCACATTTGTCTTTAAACCCAACAACCACCTTTGTATTAGTGACCCATTCTCTCACCTTCCACTCCAATCGGCTCCCCTCTCTTATAAAAACCACGCTGTACACATATCTTATAGATCATTCTTGTCACTAATCACAATTTCAGCAAATAAAATGAGCACCTTCCTTATCATTCAAATAAATACAGAAATAGATAATAAGCAATAAGCAGAGCACCTGCTTCCCTGACACGATTTCCATCCAAAGAACAAAATAAAAGGCTTTAGGACACGTTTACTAGTTCAGTGGTGTCTGTCCTCTTATGTTCATTTTTTGTCACTGAGATGTTTATAAATTACACTCTGAGTAAATGCATTAAAGACAATTGTCAAAATGCAAGATATGTTTCAACAAGACTATTTTACCTACCTTTATCGAATAAAAATCAAATTATTCTGAAATATGCTCAAATTATACAATTAGGAAAATTATAGAAGGGAAAACTTGAATACTTAGTAAAGTTATAAAAAATGCCTAAACTCACAGGTAATTAGGAAATGCAAATTAAAATGTCATAATACAATACCATTTCACCTGCTCTGAAGGAGAAAATTAAGGCTGACACTGTCAAGGGCTGGTGAGCACGTGGAGAAAGGAAAACACTCATAACTGACAGGAATCACTATCACTTTGGAAATCAAGTCAGCATTTCCACTTCCAAGTACATACCCGAAACCTCTCCAAACACAGAGAAGAAACAGACAAAAATGTTTACTGTGGCACTGTTAACAGGAATAATTGGCAATCGCTTAAATGACCCCAAAAGGAGAATGGATAACTGTTAGTATTCACAATGGAACAGCATCCAACAGAACAAATGTGAAGAAAACCAGGTGTAATAAAGCTAATGTAATTCAAAATCGGTCAAAATATAAAAGTTGTGAAATAACACATGCGTGAGATTATCATACAAAGTTTCAAATATGAAAATAACACTATAAAATGTTTATGTCAATGAATGTAGAAATATGGACTAAAAGTATAAGGATGTCATAAGAAGGAAAAGCACTAAATTCATGATGATTACCTCTTTTTAGGAAAGAGGGACATGAGAGGAGACAAGGAGCCTCATCCATATCTGTAATGATTTATTTTTTTAAATCACCTAGAGCAAATATGGCAGAACGTTTTAAATAAAACTAGGTGGTAAGTTCCTCAGTGTTTCCTGTATTACTTTCTAGTCTTATCTGCATGTTTGGAACACACGGCTAGAGAATGAGCAGGAGAGAGAGCAAAGGAAGGACACAGATGTTCCAAGGTGGCACCACATCTGCAGGGTAGGAGATCAATTACCAGACAAAACCTTGATTAATCATCTCAAACGGGCTTCGTCAATTCAAGAGGCATGTTTTTAAGTAGTTAGAGGTTCACTTTTGCCAAGGAGCTAACAAGTCTGGGAGGCTCTGACTTAGCCACTCTTCTTTCATTAAGTTACCTAAAGCCTTTATTTGGACACACAATAAAGGCGCCTGCTCCACTGGTGACAAATTAGTATTCTTACAGTAACCAGTAGCTATAACTGGGCACATCATTTCTATCTGCTGCCAGAAATCTCCCTCTTTACTGTCACGAAAATCCTTCTGATTTATTACCTGTAATCTGTAACCAATTGCTTCCTTCCAAAATTTGTCCCCATCAATTTAAGCCCAATATATCTTTGTTTTCTTTGACTCTTAAACTGTCTGGCATTGATTATTACACAAAATGATTTTGTGCACTTAAAGGGAGAAATCAGGATAAAGTGATACCATATAATCCAAGGCATAAAACTGTCCTTTTCCTGTGTGAAAAGGCCCATTCCCCAGAAGATGGACATAGTGGGGGTGAGGAAGGAAGTTCCTTCTGATAGAAGAAAAATACTGGATATGAAAAAGGTGACTGGGACACAATTTAAGCAGCATTTTTCATGTTATAACCAATATTCTGTATTTTGTGATAGTTCTCATAGGCTATGCAGAAAAGAGAATACAGTGATATTTTTAATACTAAAATTGGAATCAGCCTCCCTGAAGTTTTTATCACAGAATTTTAGACACTAAAAACACACAGGTCTAAGAAACCAAATGGCTATTGTTGTTCACCAACACTAGGCAACATCCTCTTTACTGGTCTCCCTTACTGGGGACCTCAGAGCACCTATCTTATTAGGGATAATTAACATAATTAAAAAAGTAAAGCCTTTAATGTGTTTGCTTCTCTTTTAATCCTTAACATACTTAAGAAAATAAAGATTATTTTTACGGACAGGAATTTTCTGTGAAATAATACAACCATAAAATAATACTAATAAAACAGTGATAGTAACTGTGGCAGTTAACATTTTTTGAGCACTTACTATGAACCAGCCACTATTTTAAGGGCTGTTAAGTGTATTAAGTAATTTCACAAGAACCCTAAAAAGTAAGTGTTGCATTAGCTCCATTGTAGAGACAAGGCTGTGAGGCACAGAACGGTAACAGTAACTGCACTAAGTCTAATAAGGGACGTGGGGTAAGGAATGAAGTGTCTTCAGGTGAAGACTGTAACTAAGAATGAAAACAGGTTTTCTTCCCAAACGTCTTTATGCATGTTAATGTGCACTAAAGCTGAAAGAAAATACACTTGATTATAGAACAATCATTATGTCAAATAATTTGATTAAAAATACCTAACAGTATCGATGCTATTCAGCACCCATTTCCTAGACACTATACCAACGTCTTAATACATTCCTGGGGAAATACAGGATGGTCTGTAACAGAAACTTCCATGACCAGCTGAAGCTGCTATTCGGTTTCTCAGAATTAGAATTCATGATGGTCTTCTGAAAGGCATTGTGCACCACCTAGACTAGATGATTCCTACATATACCAACTTCTCTCCTCAGGTGGGAAGGGGTGAAGGGGGGGTCCGCAAGTTCTGAGACATCTCCAGAAACCAGGAATTTATGTCCTCCCACCCCATCTAGGTTTTTAAAACAACTATCACAGGTGACTGCTGGGAGCAAAGTTTCTGGAAGCACTCAGAGCCACAACTAGGAGGTGAGTCTGTGGATAATAGTCAGATTGCTAAGGATCAAGGCTGCCAGGAAGCTCTAGGCTTTAGAAACAGCTGCTAAAAATATGAATGCACTTAATAAACATCTCATAGATTTCTACCCTATGCTCAGGACATGAAAAGATGATACAAAATATTTTAAGACCCAATGCCTGACCAAGAGGGTCACAGACAACTGGCCTAGGGAGAGGTCATATCCAAGGCTTGGAGACATTAGTCTATCTTTAAAAGCATCTGCTGCCCTGTCAGGTGGCTCAGTTGGTTGGAGTGTCGTCTCATACACCAAAAGGTGGCGGGTTCAATTCCCAGTCAGGACACATATCTAGGTTGCGGGTTCAATCCCTGGTCGGAATGCGTGCTGGAGGTAACGCACCAATGTTTCTCTCTCCCCCTTCCCCTTCCTCTCTCTCTAAAATCAGTAAGTATATCCTTGGTGAGGATTAAAAAAAGGGCATCCGCTAAATTCCAAGATCAATTTTTTTTTTTTTTTTCAAACATATCTTTATTGATTTCAGGGAAAGGGAGAGAGAGATAGAAACATCAATGATAAGAGAGTCACTGATCGGCTGCAGCCCACAACCTGGGCATGTGCCCTGACTGGGAATCGAACCCTGATCTCCTGGATCCTAGGTCGATGATCAACCGCCGAGCCACACCTGGCCTGGCCCAAGATCAATCTTAAAGGTAAAGAAAGATAAGTGGAAATTCCCAACACATGTTACATTTAAGAAAATAGATTTCTGTAATTAGAAAACTGCCAAGATAAGAAGAAAAAATGATATCAATTTCACTTTCTCTATGAGATAAGCAAAAATTGAAAGAAAAAAACAAAAACCATAAAAGTTCTTACGTAGCTTGAGAGTCACATTATGTATAGGCATTTAACATGAGAAAACACTCCTGCCAAAATCAGTATCAGCGTTTCTCTATCATTTCCTACCATGAAGAACACAGGTCAATATTTATTAGAAAAAGAACTAATTGCATCCAGAATCGTATAATAAACAATTTGTCAATATCAGTTATATTCCACATAATTCTGTTTTTATTCTAGATTTTTAAAGATTAGCACAAGAATTTTTTCTGCCACAATACATTCAGTGAGGTTCAGGTGTATGAACAGTTTATACATGACCTACTACTAGGAGACCCTCCCAGGTGCAGGCACTCCCGAGGAGGCTGCAGACAAATCTCATTTACCCTGTGGAGGACCATCTACCTGGTGACTGCACCACGTGAGCAATTCTCCTCCTTACAGGAATACCGTCTTCCTCAATTCTCCAGCACTTTAAGGATGGGGACTGAGAGGGAGGAGAAACTAGATGGCGGCGCAGGTAACAGCTGCACCCCCGCCTCCCGCAACCACATCAAAATTACAACTAAAATACAGAGCAACCATCACTCAGAGCCTCCTGAGATCCGGCTGCACAGAAGCCCTGCAACCAGGGAACTGAAGGAGCAGCGGCGGAGACGCGGGCGGGTCGGGGCTGAATCCCAGACACACAGCCCCAGGCCCACACCCGGTGCCGTGGGTTAAACCCGGGAGGGAATCTCGGTGGCGGAGGTTTCCCAGAGGAGGGAGGGGTCCCAGCCCCACAGCAGGCCCCCAGCCCAGGGCTCCAGGGCTGGGAAGAGATGTCCCCACAACTCCGGGCTGTGAAACCCTCGGGGACTGTCGCTGAGGGTCGCGGAGGCTGTGGGAGCCCCAGCAACTCCTCTAACGGGCCTGCGCACGGATTCACTCGGACACTCCCTCTGAGCCCAGCGCCGGGCAGCAGCCTGAAAGGACCTGGGACACTCGGGGAGGAACTAACCTGCCTGAGATCCGGGCGAGAGGTGGAGGGCGGCTTCCTCCCAGGCAGAAGGGCTGGCGGAGGCCATGGCTCCTGTGGCGAGTCCTCCCTGCACACAGCCCGCAGGCAGGCACCATATTTGAGTAGCCAGCACCTGGCTCCCACCTTTGGCCCCGCCCCGTGATTCCCGGAGGCCCCGCCCCTCCCCACCTGCAGCTCATCCAGGCCATTTCCAGGGGCTTTTCTGTGCAAGTGGCCTCTTGAGCCTCATGTTTGGGACTTTCCTAAAATCTCTCAAACAAGCAGCAGCAGGCCCCATAGGGCTTGATAAGTGGCCCCAGGCCTGGCACTAGCGGCAGCTGCATTAGCTCATAGCTTGGCCTCTCCTGGGCACCTCCAAGCCCAGCAAAAGTAGCAGCTATCTACAGCTTGTTGTGTAGCTCATGCTGGGTGGCCCTGGGCAAGGCACTGGCACAGGCTGACTTTGCACCTCCCGGGAGGCCTCAGAGACAGTGCACCTGGGGGTTAGACTCAATCACACTGGATTACAACCCTACCACATCCACGAGTGACACTCAACGGGTGCACTTGGTGAACACCAAAGCTCCACTGAAGTAAATCCTGCTCCATAGGGGTGTCTCCAACACAGCAGCTCTCTGACCATAGTTGCAGCTGGTCCTCACAGCTGATTGGTCTGGGGGTCAATTCCTCCCAGTGACGCCAACAGCAACCAAGGCTCAACTACAACAGGACAGTGCACCGAGCCCACACAGGGCAGAACCTAGAAGGCCCAGCTCAGGTGACTGAGGAGGCTGAGCCACTGGACCCTACAGGACACCTACTACACAAAGCCACTCTACAAATTCCAGAAGACATAGCAGCTTTACCAAATACATAGAAACAAACACCTGGAAGCAGCCAAAATGTGGAGGCAAAGAAACATGTCACAAAGGAAAGAACAGAAGAAATCTCTAGAAGGGGAACTAAATGAAATAGATCCAAACAAGCTAACAGATACAGAGTTCAGAATTTTGATTATAAGGATGTGTAAGCAGACTATTAGGGAAATAACTGAGAAAATCGATAACATAATAAAGTACCAATTTGAAATGAAGGCTACACGAACTGAAATGAAGAATAATTTACATGGAATCAACAGTAGAGTAGAAGTCGCTGGGAATCAAATCAGCAATTTGGAACATGAAGAAACAAAAGACACCCAACCAGAAGAGCAAAAAGAATCTAGAAATAAATATGAAGATAGCATAAGAACCCTCTGGGACAACTTCAAGAGGCCCACCATTCGTATTATTGGGGTGCCAGAAGGAGAGGAAAGAGATCAAGAAATTGAAAACCTATTTGAAAAAAATGACAGAAAACTTCCCCAACCTGGGAAATGAAATAGACTTACAAGTCCAGGAAGCACAGAAGGTCCCAAACAAGAGGAACCCACTGCAAGAGACATCATAATTAAAATGCCAAAGGTTAAAGACAAAGAAAGAATCTTAAAAGCAGCAAGGGAAAAGCAGTTAGTTACCTACAAGGGAGCACCCATATGACTGTCAGCTGATTTCTCAACAGAAACTTTGCAGGCCAGAAGGGAATGGCAAGAAATATTCAAAGCGATGAAAAACATGGAACTACAACCAAGATTCCTCTACCCAGCAAAGCTATCATTTAGAATTGAAGGTCAGATAAAGAGCTTCACAGATAAGAAAAAGCTAAAGGAGTTCATCACCACCAGACCAGCACTACAAGAAATGTTGAAGTGTCTTCTTTAAGGAGAAGCTAATGAACAAAAGAATCTGACAAACTAAATAGATCCAGAGACATTGACACATGCAACAGAGATCATATTTCAGAGGAAAGAGGGAAGGGGGGTGGAGGGTGGGAAGAGATTAACCAAAGAAGTTATATGCATAAACCATGGACACAGTTAATAATGGGATGAAGGCCTGGGGAGGAGGTGGGAGCGAAGTGGAGGGGGTGAATTGGTGGGGAAAAAATGGGACACCTGTAATACTCTCAACAATAAAGATAAATTTAAAAAAAAAGTAGATACAGAAAAAAAGAAGTAAAAAAAGAAGAATGGGGACTGAGAAAAAACGCATTTGCTTCTGAGAGCCCTCCAGATGCTAAAGCAAGTTTCAACTGTTAGGAAAGAACATGGGGGAGGAGAGGAGGGAATATTATACAATCAGTGTCATGAAGTTGAGCTTTTACTGCTTGAAGAAGGGATTCCTGATTTTGCACAAGGAAAAGAAAAAAGGAAAGAAAGAAAGAAAACCCCAACAAGTGACAGAGCTGGTACAAAAGAATCAGAAAAAGAACTATCAGGTAACTATTATTGCAAGCAGTGTAACTCCAGGTGGCGTGAGAGAGTTGAGTCAGGCATTTTTGAATGGTTAGAGGAAGCATGGCAGCAATGGGGTCCTCCAGGTACACTTTGGGTCATAAGCCTGCCTTCTCCAAATATGCAAATTATTCTATTAAATTCTTTTTTTTAAAAAATTAGGGGAAATTGCTTGCCACGGCTACATGAGGACAGGCACGTTTACCTATAAATTGCCCAGCAACCTTTCCCAATACTAGAAACTACTTAGATCAATTCAAAACTGAAGTTAGCAGTAACAGTTTAAAAGTAGGTTATTAATAAGGCAAATTATACCTTTAGTAAAAAGGTAGACATGAACAACTACATAACCTTATTGGAGGGCAAATTTTACTTAAATTAGTGGGATGGTTACTCAACTTCTAGTAAAATTTTAATTTATCTTGATAAGAAATAAAACAATCATCCCCAATAAAAACTAAAATACCACTTAGGTTTTACACAGTTCCAAACATGCTGCTTATTTAAGCAAAATCAACACTTTTAAAATATTTTAATCAAATCTTCATCATTTCTGTGTAAGAAGCAACTTAGGCCCATCTTGCCTGACACCCAGGAAATTTGAATCACTGGAGGCCAGAGAGAGAGACAAACCATAGTGACTGTTGTTTGCACTCACATGCAATTCAAGTAGTTTCCTCTTCCCTGTCTTTATAATACAGGTAAAAAAAGAAGCATTTTTAAGAATGCATAACCCTCTCTCCCCCAACACTCCACCTCACTAAGTGGACAGAACGCACAAGTACAGTACATTATACAATGGAGATATGCATAGAAACTTATGCAAAGTACAAAGAATGTTTTTAAAAGCATTAGAATTTCTTGCCAATTTGAAAGTTTTGTGGTTTTTCTTAGAGCAGGATATACCTGAAGATTGGCTACGTCCTTTGAGGGTCATAAAAATGCCTAACTCATAGGACTGTCATGATATTTAAGATAGCTAATACACTTATAAGTGCTTGGAAGTGTGTTGGCAAATAGTAAGTGCTCCATCAGCATTAGCTGCTTATAAATAATATTATTACTATCATCATCATAATAATACAATTTTTAAGAAAAATTGGGCAACACAAAAAGTATATAGAAACTAGAAAAAGAAATCACAATCTCCCCTCCCTCTTCTTATTTTAATGTATTTATATAGATTTGTGGGTTTCATGAGTCTGTACTAAGTTTTGTGTAACTTCTCTACCATTATTTTGTTAAACAACTGTCATCTAAAAAGTTAAAGATAATGGGTTATAGGGAATAAAAATAGAAATAATATAAATCAAGAATTGAATGATAAGCATATATTGACAGTTATTTGAAATGTATTCTTTCTCTGCTATACTCCATGTTAAGTATGCAATAAAAACAGAGTCTGCCCAGGGCACTATCGGAGAAAACCTAAGAATCAGAGACACAACCTCAAAGTAGTAAATACAATAATAATACAGGAAAGTAGAGCTAGATGCATGGGAGCACAGAACTTGGGGCTTAGCGAAGGTCACTTCCAAGTGAAAGTTCTCCTTCTTCTAATGGACTAAGTCATCAGCTCTCCTTTCTGTTTTAAGGCATCCTTTAAATCAGGGGTGGTGGACTTTGCTAAGGGCCATTTGAATATTTATAACATAATTTGTGGGCCATACAAAATTATCAATTTAAAAATTAGCTATGAAAAAAGCTCCTAGATTTATTGAATTTCGAGTCCCGCCTGCAGTTGCCTTGGCAGGGCCAAACCAAATGATTTCACAAGCTGTATATGGCCTGGGGGCCAAACGTTCCCACCTGTTTTAAATGAACCGAAGACATTTTGAGTTCTTACTCGATCAATGGTAACAGTATTTATAAGCCTGTATGAGAGAGACCTGCACTCAGCCAAGTGTATGGGTGTGCACGCAGGAAGGACACGCCACACAGCCCTCGCTCTTCCCAGCTAGCGGGAACCATGCGAGCAGAGGACCCTGCTGATCTGGACACACCTGCTGGAAAGGCCGGGCCTGGGTCTGCCGGAGGAGCCGCTGCTGCTGCTGCTGCTGCTGCAGGAGCTTCATCTGGATCAGCTGCTGCTGCGACGTGAGGGCGTGCAGGGCGGGCGGCTGCATGAGGGCGCCCGAGCGCCGCTGCAGCATGTTCGACAGCGCTTGCTTGGTGTTGGTGGGGACAAAGGGACCTGCGGGGTCCAGTCTGGAGCCACCTACAAAAGCAACCAGAAGGCAGGGCTTTCTACATGAACTCAGCAGGTTTTCCTCATTTTATCAAAACGCAGAAACCTCACCTTCTGAGCCTCTTTATGGACCAAAATGGAAAACAAAGCACCACCCCAACCTACACAAGAACTGCATCATTGCCACAGGATGGGAGGGTGGTGCAGGAGTGATTATAACATCTGAATGACATCGCGGAGGCCCACTTGAGCTGCTAAAGTGAAAAGCATGAAACAGCTGTCCACATACTTTGGGAAGCATGTGGGTTTAAATTATGGAAGGTCCTCAGGAACATATTACTTGCATAAAATGTGTTGTGTTCCTGGTGTGTTTTGCCAAGTGTCCTAAGCCAGGCCTAGAAACCCTTCTGTAATTTTAAACAATGGGAGGCTCATGCTATTTAAGCTTCTTTACCACGGCCAAGGAAAAGCCTATCTTACAGCAAAGGCACGAAAATACTTAAAAACTGGGAATGCTTGGGAACTTCAAATACCTTGATTCTAAAGGTTAAACACATCTTTTTTGAAGGCTAGAAATAAAATAAACAAGAAATGTTGACTATAGTGATGCTTAAGAAACCAAAGAAAATCTTAACATTCTGCATATGTAATTTGTCAAATGACTTTAAGAGTCTGGGGAATAAAATTCAACATTTGCTGACTTTTTAAAGTAGGCGCCAGCCCTTCCTCTGCCACAGTCTACATTCCTTAATAGAAATGTCTATATAAATACCTCACAAAAGATTTTTTTTTTTTAAAGCAAGTTATATGATGGAAACAAACATTTTAAAGCTGGTCACTCAAAAAACCCATATCCTTTTACACACTCAGTACCACAATCAGCGATATTATTTACAAAGTGATTCAGCAGCACTTGGAAATCATTTGGTAAAAAATGGAAAGTCTATTTGGGTATCATATGGTATGGTGACTTGTTGAAGCAAGAATGAGAACTAATACACGAAAACTTAATTGACTCATTTTATAGATAATGGACATTCTTTGAAAGATTAGACTATGGCCCAGCCAGCGTGGCTCAGAGGTTGAGCATCGACCTATGATCTCAAGGTTCGATTCCGGGTCAGGGCACATGCCCGGGTTGTGGGCTTGATCCCCGGGTAGGGGGCGTGCAGGAGGCAGCAGATCGATGACTCTCTCATCATCGATGTTTCTATCTCTCTCCCTCTCCCTTGCTCTCTCTGAAATCAATTAAAAAAATATATATATATATTTTAAAAAAAGATCAGACCATGGTCTACTTTCTTTCAATTTTCCTAATTTTTCTACAATCTTACACCTCTGAATCAACTAAAAAAATAAAATATAATAAATATGGTTGAAACCTCTATATATGCCTACCCAATTACTTTCCTTCCCCTCTCCCATCAAATGCTATCCAGAAATTGATGTTTATTATTTGTACACATTTCCTTATAAATTTAGCATACTGGTGTGTAACATGAGAAAGAGGGAGACTGGTAGAGATGTATGAGAGAGAGTGTGTGTGTGTGTGTGTGTGTGTGTGTGTGTGTAGGGACACTGTTTTACACTGTTTTGCGTTTTAACTAGATAGTATGTTAATGGAAGCTTGTTGTACATACTCTTCCTCAATTTCATAGGATTTACATTTTTATGAAAATCTATTATTTCATACACATAAACCCCTCATAAATAGTTGTTCTCATCACATTTTTTTCTTCCATGTCATCATACCTAAGACTTACATGATACCCAAGTTCCCCAACTTACGAATCCCTTCTACAGTGCTCTAGGATGAAAGGGTATGTGCCTTTAAACACACTTAGCCTTTGGTTCACATAGTCCTGTGCTTGACTCTACTGTCCACAAAGTTGAAAATGCTAAAAAGTTCACAAGGACCTTGGAATTAAAGAGAAAGTCAAAAGAGAGGACAATCGTGTACGATTTTCCACATTTCCCGTTAAGTCTAGTTTGTCCTTTGTAGTCTGCATTCACTCAGTCAGCCTCCCTCTAAAGCCTGCTTACATGCTGCTCTAAGTCCTGGGGACACTGCAGTAAACAGAACATAAAAACGCCTGCCCTGGCAGAGCTGGCCAGGGCAGGCAGGTAAAGGAATGTGCGGCACATAAGCAAGCGCCGCTGCCACGGAGAGATGGAGGAGGGGAGGGGCACGGAGGGCAGCGTGGCCAGCAGCCCCGGGACAGGGGTCTGACCAAGCCCGAGGGAGGCAGCGAGCCCGTGGGGCTCTGAGGGGGCGCTCCCAGCACAGCAACCAGCAGGCATGGCCGCCCTGTGGTGGGAACACATTCAGCCCCTTTACCCAGCCGTGGGCGGCAGGCTGCTTGCCCAGTGCTGCGTTTTGTTGCTGTTAATTCTCACCCCAGGATATTTTTCCATCAGTTTTTAGAGAGTAGAAGAGAGGGAGGGAGAGGGAGAGGAAGAGAGAGGAACATCGATGTGAGAGAGACACATTGATTGGATGCCCCGACAGGGCCGGGGATCAAACCTGGAACCCAGGTACATTCCCTTAACCAGGAATTGAACTCAAGAGCCTTCAGTCTGCTGGCAGATGCTCTAACCACTGAGCCACACCAGCCATGGCCTGAGTGCTACATTTAAAAAAAAATTTACCTTAAATCACCCACCCTGTGAAGGTATACATCAGCACATCCATTTTACAGATAGTCAAGCTGTAAAATTATCAGGCACAAAGAATTTAAGACTTGGCTAAGATTACACAGCAGGACAGTGGTGGAGACAGACTATAACCTAGAACTATAACCCCCAGACCAGCTCCCTAAGGCACTAATTTACAGACAAAAGGTGGATTCTCCACTGCTTGAAGCCAAGAATCAAATATTTTCTTCCCTAGGCCTCAAAATGTCATACTCAACTTGAAGGCCTGGGGTGGGGCTCAGGGGTGGGGGCGGGTGAGGGGAAAAAGGGGTCAATGGGGAAAAGAGAATGCCTTCTGTAATACTTTCAGCAATAAAGATAAATTTCAAAATATCACTATGCCACACAACACAATGCGTAAAAATACTACCTATTAGAATGGCACATCCTAACAATATGCAGACTGAGACGTCAAAATAATCAAACTTTCTTTTAGAAAGAAAATGAAATCCTTTCCTAATTTAGAGCTTTTTTGTTTAGAAAACCTTCGTTCCATGTATAACATCTACCTGGGCTTGAATCAAGGCAATGCACACATCAGAAACAGCTCCTCTGGCTATGGCCCTTTTCCTTGTGCTAACATCTCAACCCACTTGCTGAGCCAAATTTCTTAAGTCCATATAAACAACTTAAAATTCAAAACATAAGAAAATGATAAAAGACATGTGCAATACTGTCTAATCTTTTAAAATGCTGGTAAGAACTATATCTGATAAAAATGTACACAAATTTCACAACATAAAACTTTGATCACCTTTATATCTTATAGCCTAAGATTTTCATCAGTGGCTAATTTCCTTCTAGCACTAGATGAAAATTCCAAAGTTGGCCTACAAATTCGTAACTGAAACCTTATTTTATTTTATATTTTTTTGTTAATCCTCACCCAAGGATATTTTTTCAATTGATTTTTAAAGAGAGTGGAAGGGAGGGAGCGTGGAGATAGAGAGAGAGAGAGGGAGAGAAACATAATTGGGTGCCACCCGACCGGGATATTGAACTTGCAACCCAGGTATGTGCCCTTGACCAAGACTCGAACCTGAAGCGTGCTCAGGCTGATGCTCTAACCACTGAACAACACCGGCCAGGACTGAAATCTTATTTTAGGAGAAACATGTTGAATGGGGAGAATTATAGAAGTCAGCTGAGCACTCGGCTCTTGAAACTTCCAAGTTTTGGGAGGCTTCAGGTTAGAAGCAAAGAAAACTCCAAGCCACTGGCATCTCAAGTGGCTGACTACATGCTCTTCACATACCTGGAGTAAGAGATTGGTTCTGCAGGAAAAAGCCAGGCTGCTGGGGCTGACCCATGAGGTTGTAGCCCCACAAGGCAGGCTGTGGGTGGTGCATCATCTGGGAGGAAATGGGTGAGTAATTAGGAGGCACTCGGTACGTGTTGCTCTGTGGATACTCCTTCAACATAAAGTTAAAACAAAAAGTTACTTAACTCCACACACCAGACAGGAAATGAATGTAAATTCTTCATATCACATTATTTGAGATAACTCCTATTCCAGTATATAGGGCTATTTTTATAACAGGGAAGATGGGAGGCAGGAGTCTCAATACATTCTCCACAAAACAACTATTTAAAACTTTTCCTTGATTTAAGAAGTACTTGGCTACAGTGGAGATGGAAGAAAACATCTTCTCTAAACTTTGTTTTAAAATACTAAGAGCACATTTAAAATACTGACATCGACCACCAACCACAGCTGAAAGAGCATCTTTAGTTGCAAAGTCATTTCATCTGAGAAGGCCTTGCTGCTGCCTGGGGCAGGACCTTCCTGCAGAGGCCCACAATACTGCAGAACCAGTCCCGGACAGGATCTTACTTCCAGCTCTCAGGCCCCTATGCTGTAGGAGTGGACTCCACCCCTATCCTGCAAACACAGCCGCCCCCACACCCCTCGCCTCCTGCTCAGGGCTTCCTCTTCCTTCCTCACAGCAGCTACAAGTCTCCAAGGATCACAACTGAATGTCTCAATTCCCCCAATCTAGCCCTAGAGGATGAAGGAAAAATAGAATCTCAGAAAAATAAAACCTGCACTCCACCCGGCGGGAAGAGGCAGCCTTAGCAGTAGCGTGGGAGTAGAAGGCATGACCAGGACTCACTTGGGGAATGACATGAGTTTTAGGTCTTTTGCACCTGAAAAGAACAGAAATCCATCCGTGTGGCTGGACAGGTGCGGAGACCCAGATTTCAGGGAGTGGCAGCCTGCACCTTACTAAGCACCCCTTTCAAGACAAAGGAATACTGTCAGGAAGACTATATGAAAAGATGGCACTGACACTCAAGTGACAGCCAAAAGTGATGGTGATCATTTCTAGAATAATATTAATCTCCAAGCTGTGAGACAGATAAAGATATGTTTTGGCTCTGACACAGGTGAACAGTAAACAATCACGATGTCTCAACACTGAATTGTGGGTATTCCTCCACTGCACAGCAAGAACATCCCTGAATTTCACAGGAAAATGTCTCAAATTGTCTCTAAGTATTTTCCAGGTGAGGTTAAATGGAAAGATAGTTTATAGATTAATTCTTTAAGTTCTATAAAATTATTTTAAATTATCATCTCTTAGATTTCTGTTGTTTTCAAGAAAATGTTGCTATAGGTAGGAAGTCTAGTGGGCAAACAAGAAGTGAAGCTGTATCATGTTCATGTTCTCTTTCATAAAGCCTGAAACTACGGTAAAGGAAACACGGGGAAGGAAGTGGAACGGTGAAATAGGAGATCTCAGAAACAGCCCATTCAACAGGTTAGATGAAGATTTATCTAGGGAAAAGCAAATAGTGTTTTTTTTAATTTTAATATACTACAGATATCAACTGCCCAAAATACAATAACTATTTCAGACACGGTTTATAATAAAAATATGTAAGAGGATGAAATTTTATAGGTCTGAAAATTTCAAGTTTCAAATCTGAGAAATTAGGAGGCACTGAAATATTAAGTATCATTCACAATGGAAACCTAAAATGAAAGTCATGAAGGGCAGGGGAAGAAAAATCAAAAGCCATCATTCTGATTCTGTTCATTACGATGGTGCCTCGTTAGGATAATTCTTACAAAGGGGCTTCTACTTCTTTTAGCAATGTTTCTAGGGATGTAGCTTGGACACTAGTAAGTCTACCAGATGCTCCGGAGCCAAAGGCCCCCTCTACTTCCCACACTCACGTCGGCTCTCGAGCTTGATTTTGTCTTGCGCTTCCTGCCCTTTGTTTTCTTCTCTTCATCGGTCACAGTTTTTCCCTGATCTGACAGCTCGGCTGACTTCCTCTCTGGTTCCTGAGAAATGGGAGATGTGGGCTCTTCCTCTTCCTCCTCGGGAGGCAGGGGCAGTGGCTCGAGGTAGTAACTTCGGGGCTTGGGCATGGGGTGCGTGTGGTACAAAAGGAGGTGGTGCTGCTCTTCATACTTGATCACCTTCCGGTCCATCCGGACTGTCCCGAACCAGGCCCAGGACAGAGGAGCTGGGTTCTTCTGACCCTCAAACAAATCCCACGGGGACACCTTCTGCTTTGTAGAGACCTGGAGACCCTGGGGGAAAATAATGCTCTGTGACCACACGCTCAGATCTTTTCCTGACGAGAGGCCAGGCTAGCTTAGGGCATGGACTCAGAGAACATTCTGGCTAGTACGGGCCTTGGAGAGAGCCTCAGCCTAGAGCAGACAGGCTAAGTAACCAGCCCAGGGCCACACAGCTAGAGCACTGGAGGGCGGCGGCTGAACCCAGAGCCCAACGTTCAGTTCTCTGTCCCTTATACCACTGAGGCTCTGTCCAGGCTGTAACACCAGACAGTCCAGTGCAGCTTACTGTAAAATGGCATTTTTTCATTTAGTTTTCTTTTGTTAGCAAAAAATAATTTCCAAGGACTGCTGCAAAGTTGATCTTACTGTACTAAATTACAATCAGTTATAAACCTTTGGAATCTATTTATTGATTTTAGGACAAAACAAAACTTAACAATCAAGTTACATTCAGCCTCTAATTGGGCTCAAATGAACTTCAGTCCAAACATGTACAGACTTGATTCAATACGGGCACCTTTCATGTACTTAATAAGCCATTCTCTGAATAGTTGTCATATTATTACAGAATTAACTTGTAACAACAGGTAGAAACAAAGTCCTTCAATTCAAGTTTATTTCTATTGAGTTCAGAGGAGAAAATGTTATTCTGTTTTTGAAAATAAGTAGTTTATTTTTAACATTAATTGGTTATGTCCTTTGGTACTTTCCCTGGCATAGCAATCTGAAGATACTTTTCTTCAATATGACCCCAAAAATAATATTCAGGTATCCCATTAGCCATGGATGTTCCTGTTCTTTCCTACACACTCTTCCATCATCCAGCACCAAGGCTCAGTACCATCTGCATATTGGCTTGAGATTGGACTTCTCTCCTGGGTGCCCAGACCAAATCTCCAGATGGCTTCTACATGTCTCACCACTAGAGAGCCCACCAGCACTGCAAACTCAACTTGCCCATGATTCTAGCTCTTTCTCTCCACAGTGCACTTATATGGTAAGTACTCAAGGCACTCCGAGTTACTGCAGCACTGCAGTTCTCCTGTGAGCCACTTTTCTTCAGGTCTCTGCATAAATTCTTCCTTTTGTCTGCACCACACTGTTCCCTACCTCCCAGCTAACTCTTAACCCTTCGAAATGACTCAAGTGCCAGTTTTCCTGGGGATATCGCTCCAACTACCTTCTTCTTATCTGAGAGTGATGACTCCTTCTCAGGGTCCCCAACACTCTGCAGCATGACACACACGCCTCCCCACACTGTAACTGTCTATCTACTTCCACAGGGTAGGAGCTTTGCCTCTCACCTCTGTCATTTTGAAAATCTGTGGTTGCTCACATTCACTGAAAGAATCATGGACCCCTCTTCTTGTATTATAGAAAACGTTGCTTAATATTTTATGTGAAATCAAGTGTTCATTAAATATTGCTTAATTGACCCCAAAATAAAGTACCATCATTTTAAATATTTTTTACTCAAAATAGTTTACTACATAAAGGCTTTCATGAACAAAATTTTCTTATCTAAATATATTACTTCCAACTCTTAAGTAAAATCAGACCTGATCTTTGCAATTTTTTTTACACTAAGCTTTTTAGTTTTCTGTTGTTGAATTTAAGAAATTCACTTAAATTCAAGTACAGTTTTAAATACAGATCTTGAAAGATCTGACTTATTTTATGATAATGCTAATAACCATTCCACTTAAATAATAAAAATATGTTTTTAAAAAGCAGGAAACTGTAAAATTAAGATGTTTTATATGCTTTACAGGAAGACGAGATATATTTTGTTTTTGTAAGTTTATGTAGTTATATAATGAGAAACAAACATTTACTCTTGCCTGTTTTTTGTCTATAGAGTCGAATCCAGCAATTTTGTTTCCCTTTGTGTCAATCAATGAACCCATAGGTTCACACGTGATGACATCACATGTCTGTTTTGGCAAAGGTAGCAGTTGTCGAACTTTGTCAATACTTTCTGACCGCTTGTCTCCTAGTTCTTTCTAAACAAAAAAAACAAAAAACCAGAAAAGAGAGAGGGGAAAAAGAGAAGTGGAACAGAAATTACAATGAAGGCAAAAGTTGGCCAGAAGGAAGTCCCCTTATGAAACATTTCCTTTCATACAGTTGGGATGTTCTTTCACTTGGAACATGGTCTAGGGTACAGCTCTCGATTAGAGTCCTGAGTATGTTTCATTTCTTCATTTTAAGTAGAAAATAGAACATACAGAAAGGCACCCTTGTTACACAACAAACATCAGTGCTGAAATGACAAAATCCAGGGCGGCCTCTGTGATGAGAAGGCAGGAGCTGCAGCACGGAGCACACTCTCGAACACGGGGTCACGCCACAAGGTAACCACTGGTTATTTTATTTTAAGCTCATCAGATATATTGATTTTTCTCCTATGCTGTTTATTTACAGTTTATTTAAAGACTGTGTTAGTGGTTAGTAAAGTGAATTGGATTTAGAACTATCAACACAAGTGATTATTTTTCAACTGCCTGTGCCAGTCGAACCATAAATTTATCCTAAATCTAATGCTGTCATTTTGGTTAGACATTTGGTAATGCATTTCTACAGTTCCTTAAAAAATTAAACATGTTTTATGAATGTAAATTTTTTTAAAAAGACAAATCTTCAAGCTATATGCTTATTACTTTGGGGTTCTAGTGAGCTAAAGTAAAGCAAATAGCAAAATAATCACATTAAATTAACTTGAGTGCAACAAATAACACTTAATTTAATGAATAGTAAATTAGATAAAATGTACTAAATAACAAATCCATAAACAACCCAAGCTCATAATATAAGCAAGTCACAGACTTACCTTCAGTTTCTTCACTAAGTTCATGTATGCACGCTTGTTCTCTTCAGATCCCCCTGGGGATGCACCGGGCAGGTCAGAGGCTAAGGTTCCATTGATTAAAACGCCCAGCATGTCAAGAACTGTTGTGAATAATTCACTAAGAGGGGGCAGAAATAATTATTTTCACCTTAAAGCAAAACCAAGATACTCTTAACTAGGTGGGAATCTTTATTTAGGGTACAGAATTTTTAATGGCACCTAAGAGAGGAAGATGCGGCAGAATCTGTTGTCAGCACATCACAGCCTCGGCCATGTGCGTGCGGCAAAGGAAAGGGGAGCGGTACTTGTTAGTGCGTACTTGTTAGTGTGCATGTCCACGGTCCCGGACGTGATGATCTGCAGGAGGAGGAGGGCCCAGTCCGCGGTCCACTGCGTGCTCCTCTGCACCGTGTCAAACATTCCTCCCACCTGGCACATAGATGAAACAATAAAAAATCTGCACTGTGTCTAAGAGAGAAGTAGCAACCCATCACTTTATGTAGCCAAATTTTGATTATTTAAAAAGTCCTCATAAAAAGAAGGGAGTACCCGAGTGTGGACACCTCATCAACAGGAATTACAATTGACCCTTGACAGCACCCCTGAAAATGCAGAGGGTTAGGGGTAATGACCTTCCTCTGAGAAAATCGACATATAACTACTACTACTATAAACCAACATAACTGGCTTTTTTTCATTCCTAAACTTTCAGAATACCCTGTTTTATGACGTAATTTTAGTCGAATTAAATCTAAATAGGTCAAAATCACATAATCCGATGATCTAGGGCTTTGTGTTGTCAATTACTATTGAATCTAAGCCTGATGCTGTAATAACATTTGGAAACATCCAGTAACACAGAAGGAGTGATGAGCGGGAGGCTTGGCCCATGTCTATCCTCCATGTGTGGGAATTAAGTTGAAATCAACTGTCGGATATGAGCTAAGCCATCCTCCAGAGTGGCTGTCATCTGGCCTGTCCAGTGGAAAAGGAAAATGCAAAAGAATGTTCACTGTGTGAGACTTTTAAATTTCTGTAAACCTTCCATGTACAATTTGTTTTTATGACCAATCTGATGAAAAGTTTGATGAAATTTTGAGTTAAATGTCATTTTAATATGTGTTTTAAGCAAGTGTAGTAAAAGCTAACATCCATCTCAAAATAATAGTTCTGTAAGTCCCCCTCTGAGCACATACCCAAAAGGAGAGAGACCCTGGGGCGGGGGTTGCAGGCGGCCAAGTGATGCCTAAAATACCTCCTGCCGTCCAGAAGTCAGGCCAGACAGGAAGGGCAGCAGCCAGGAAAACAGAAGGTTAGAGAGACAGGGAAGTAGTCACAGAGAGCACACAGCAGAATGCCTTACCTCGCAGGGAAGTGTGACCACAGAAGTGGGCAGCTATCAGATCAGTGTAGTGCAGGCGAAGATGAGGAGCGCTTACCAAGTTTAGGCGGAGCTGCAAGGCCTCGTGCATCATCTGCCGGGCTCTCATGTCATCCTGGTATCGCTCTTCTCTCCAGTTGCTCAGGATCTAAATCAGACAATCCACTTAAAACACAAAACCCAGAACTTGTTTCCCCTGTTAAATTGAAATTTTTCATATTTTAAGTTAAACCGAGCTCTTTACTGACAGTCAAAAATAACTTTCTAGTTTAACAAATAAAACTTTCCTCCCTTTCCACCCAGCAGACAGAAATCTGGCTACTTCTTTGTCATTATCTCTCCAGGTGGGGGAATAAAAATCTTCTCTAATTACTTATCCAGTGACAAGTCTTAGAAAACATTTTAGAGGACCATCAAGTGAAACATTAACAAAAATAAAGATTACTTCTTAAACACAGCTGACTCTTAACCAACATGGTTTGACTGTGTAGGTCCACTTTTATGTGCATTTTTCAATAAATATACAGTCAGCTCACTGTGGACCTGGGTTTCACTTCTGAGAAACAGTTTTTTGATCTGAGGTTGGAAATTTGTGGATTGTAAAGGGCCTACTATAACATATTGTGCTTTGCCATTTTATACAGGGGATTGAGCATCCCTGGATTCTGGTTTCTGAGGGAAGTCCTGGAACCAATCCCCTGTGGATACCAAGGGGGATGACTCAAGTTTTGGGGAGGCAAAAGTTATACAGATTTTTTAATTCCTGGGGGTTGGTGCCCCTAAACCTCATGCTATTCAAGGGTCAACTGTACATCATTTCGTTGGTCTATAAATACACATATTGGACAGATAAAGTCACATTTTATATCAGGTGTTTCTAGGTACATGCTGTGAACCCTAGCAAGTGCATTATTTTGGTGTCCTACTGAAGTGGAATCTTGCTATTTTATAGACTTGTCTTCCTTGATAAAGATAATATGTACTATTTTGAAAATGTGACAATGTGGATATCAGTCAAGTGGCATATGCATTTATAACATGAATGCTTCTTTACCGATCCAGACTAATGCTGGAGAAAGGGAGGTTTTCTTAGGAAAGGCAAAGCACAAGTGGGCTACACCCCAGAATCAGATGGCATGAGCAAAAACAACCTCCCCCAAATCCTACATGGCCATGCTCTGAAATATGTGTTCCCTAATGAGAATCATCTTTAAAAAGTTGAAATGAGTCACATGCAGAGTAAGCCAGGCCCAGAAGATGACCTGGAAGTATCCTGCATGGCAAGAGAACACTTCCCACAGCTCATCAAAAGATATGGCCCTTCCCCAAGGCTGAGTTAAGGGTGCAAGATGGTCTACAAAGCACACAAACTGCCATGGAGCTTACATTCAAGGAGCAAGATGAATAACGCTAAGTCAGGTGTAACAAGTGGAATGAACCTGGGCAAGGGGATAGAGGTTGACTGTAGTTCTATTTTTAGAGAGTGATCAGGGAGGGCCTCCTGAAGGAGGTGACGTCAGAGCAGAGACCTGATGAAGTGAGGGAGACAACCATGTGCACATCTGAGAGGAAAGCCTTCCAGGAGAAGGGACGAAAAGATGCAATGGCACTGCAATGAGAATTTGCATGGCAAGTTCAAGGACCAGCAACATGGCCACTGTGAACAGAGTGGAATGAGCAAGGCCATGGCTGTAGGAAACAAGGTAGAAGTGAGAGCCAGTGCCAAATCACGTAAGGCCTTATAAGCCCAGACTTTGAATTTTTATTCTAAGTATAGTAAGAATGATTGCAGCACTTGGGGCACCAAAGAAGTATGTGATTTGCATTTAAAAAGGATCACTCTGGTCCCAGACATGAACTGAAGGACAAAGTCTGGCAGATTGGAGAATGAACTTGTGCTGTTGAGTTAAAAAAAATAAAAAATAAAAATAAAAATAAAAAGGATCACTCTGGCTGCTGTGTAGAGAATAGATTTCTCATATCCAAAAGGTAGGAGACAAGGGGAGAACCAAGTGTCCTTGTTCATGTTCATCTAGATTTCAGTACCACCCTAGGGAACGACGTGGTGTCATAGGACCACAGCACCACCGGAGGGCACCATTAGGCTCTGCAGCAGGATTAAACAGCCCACTTGACCAATCTACCCACTCTGCTTAATTCCACAATCTCCATTTCTAATGTGGTCACTAGTTTCCTTGTGGTTCAGACAGTGCAAGTGCCAGGAGAACTGTGGTTGCTGGAAAGGCAAAGTTCGTATTCTTTATCAGTGAACCAAAATGCTTTCTGATTTATAAATGAGTACCTTGTGCACTTAACCAGCATCAGCTTAGCCCTGGCAGTAAAATAAAATTGAGTTTCTGTACCTACAGGGCACAGACAGAGACCCTGCCTGATAGATGGAAGCCCAGTCAGGACCCGGATCGCTACTGCTCTTTCTCACTGCCACGCTGATAGCAACAGGGACTGCTCCAGGACCCCTCCCCCTTGAGGCAGGGTCAAGAGCGGAGCAGACATACCCAAGTTATGTGCAATACACAAAATGTTACTTTTATGGTCTGTAAACATTAATACAAAATTGTTAATCTTGTGTTGACTAGAACGCCAGGTAGGAGACGGGCATGGATTATGCCTCCCTGCATCTAATTAAATAATGGTGTGTCCTTATTGGTTTAACCTCAGCATTTGAAAGGAAAACAAATTAATGCCATTAGAAAACTACTTGTCTGGCTTAATACTCTACTTTACCTGATTAACTTGATTCTGGAGAGATGTTAGGAGACCTTCTCGTTGTTCATCTTGTCCCTTAAGGCAGGTAAGGACCAGTGAGAGGAATGGTTGTTGACTCAAAAGAGACATACTGCAAAGGAAGTAACAACAGCAGATCTAGTTAGAAAGAATGGATTACTTCCTCTGCAACACTGATTTCCTGCCTTTGGGTTATTGACTCTTACTTATTTATCTATTAGAAAATGGAGAGTTTAGTCATATCTGTACTGATTATATTAAAAGCCACTGTAATGCTTCTAAATAATTTAATACTGAAGGCATTCCCCAAACCAGCATAAATTCATACTGCAAATGAGTATGTAAGGGGGGTGTAGGGAGAAGAGGGTTTGTATTTGACGTCAGTTAGCTGTATATTTTAAAGTATATATCAAGAAATATCACTTTATACACAGAATAAAATTATAAATTTTAAAAGCCCTCTCACACAAAACTCTTACGTTAGTATTCAGGCCTATCCAATTGCTGTGCTTGTTTTATTTTCAGCTCATTTCTCGAGAACTAACACTGGGAGAGCTGAGATCAGTATCTGATCTGAGGACCTAGGAACAGATGCTTGCTTGTGACCTGTGGAGCACA
This sequence comes from Miniopterus natalensis, assembly GCF_054644295.1. NCBI lineage: Eukaryota > Metazoa > Chordata > Mammalia > Chiroptera > Miniopteridae > Miniopterus > Miniopterus natalensis. The sequence goes on along the minus strand of NC_142086.1, from coordinate 10,861,555 downwards.
GTCCCCCCACACCCCCACAGGCTTGGCTTGCAAAGGGGTTTTAAGACATTTGGTAAAAATTTTATTAAAATTTCTTCAATTACTAGAGACCAACTAACAAGTCATACTGATAAACTGCTACAGTAGAAAGAAAAATTTCTTAAAATGAGATCAAGGCCAAAATATTTCAATCTGCTTCATCTTACACCAGCAGAAATGAGAGACACACTGACTTGGGAAGGCCCATTCTAAGACTTTGTACTACCCTTTGTCCTCTCTGTGGCAGGCAAGGCAATGTACAATCACCCATTAGCTAATAAACTCTGAGAATTAAGTTGAGGCATCTGGGCCCTAGCCAGTGTGTCTCAGTGGTTAGAGTCAGTCTGCGCACTGAAGAGTCGCAGGTTTGCTTCCCAGTCAAAGGCACGTACCTGGGTTGCAGGTTTGATGCCCGGCCCAGTAGGTGTGTGTGGGAGGCAACCAATCAATGTGTCTTTCTCACATTGATGTTTCTCTCTCTCTCTATCTCTCCCCCTCCCTTCCATTCTCTATAAATCAATGGAAAAATACCCTCAGGTGAGGGTTAACAAAAATTTTTTTTAAAAATTGAGTCACCTAGTTGGTTAACTGATGCCAGCAAACATGATGAAACAAACAGGTAACAAAATACAAGCAAAGTCAAGACTCTACATACTTTAGTTAAGAGTGCAGGCTCAGAAGTCAGACCACCTAGTTTAAACTCCAGCTTTCTAACTCCTTAGCTGTGTGTCTTCAAGAAATTTACTAACCTTTCAGTGCATCAGTTTCTTCATCTGTAAAAAGGGTATAATGAGAGCACCTACCACATGATTGCAGTGAGATTTTAAAAGTTCAAGTACGTATAAAATAAATTTTATATAGGGGGCTGGCATTTCGTAAGAGCTCAATCAGTGGCAGCTACCATAATATTATTAATTAGGGGAAAAGAAACCAGCATGTTCAAAATGTTTATTTTATTTTTTCTTTATTTTTATTTTTTTCATCACCATTTATCCCTCATGTACCCTCTCCCACCTCTCCCCACTCTCCACACCAGCCCCCACAATCAAACAGAAGAAATGACTATTATTTCCCTTTATCCTATGGTGCTAAATTCACCACGTTTTCACATTTGAGTGTGACTTCCCCAGTAACATAGTCAGTTTTCAAATACAATCATTTGAAATTGTTACTAAGGCACAAAATAAATTAAGAAAACATTAAAATTCATGGTTTATAAGTTTTACTATCTAATCTAGAAAAGAGCTTTAAATGCTAAAAATGTCAGTAACCATTTCAGGGTCCAACAAGACAGAACTAGAAATAATTCTCTGTATTTTAAACATAAAAACCTAAGTAATAAAATAATGAAAAGTAATTAAAAGTAGAAAATGGGCCAAGTGGCTCTCCAGACCGGATTCGGTGTGAAGTGGGCCTAAGAAGCCAGGATTTTAATAGCACAGCAGTGATTTAGGTGGGAGGTGGAACTGAAAACTCCTGCAGTAAACAGTACTGCCTAGAACTTTTTAGGAACAGCACCTTGCCTAACAAAACATTTTCAATTCCATTTAAGAACGCAATTTCAGTGGGCTCGGGGGGGCAGCAAGCATGTATATTTGCAGACAGCCACGTGTCCTTCTTTACAGTCTCACATAGAGACACACTTCTGGCCGTACCTTTTCTGCTTTTGTCTGTCTCTTTCCTTTTTTGAAGACGAGCCCAGGTGCTGTCCCTTCTCCAGCTCCTCCCCAGCAGCTTTCAATACTCTTCCTTGCACGGAGGTGGGCAGCCTGGCAATGAGGGGGGCCACCAGCCACACCCCCCTGCGTTCAGAGGAGCTAAAATCAGAAACAGGCGTTACATCCAACGAGGCACCTTCTTCCCTGCTCTCATAGTTGTAACAGAAATTCCCACGTAAAGCTTTTATGAACAAGATAAAATGATTATTCCAAGTTTCCCTTTCATTCCTTGCTATTGTTCATCTTGCCAAATACCAGATATTTGTACACACTTCTCCACTCATGCTTACAGAAGGCAATAAAGACGGGGTTCTGGGAGGATACTATAAACTTTTAAAAAACCTATAGTTTTTCCATGACTGTGGCTCTCTGATTAGTAACAGTCCTTTTATCCAACACTTTTCAGTCATGGTTAGGATAAGAAGTGTTCTGATTACATTTAAGCACACTGAGAGCCAGTTTTTAAAGTTTTAGAATTCACCAGTTATACTTTACACCAAAACAATAAAACACAACTTAATCTGCCTTTCGTGATTATCATTTGTGCAAAACTGCAAATTAATAAAGAAGGCAGAAAAAGTGTTTCTTATGGAATGAACAGCACAGAACAGAGCAGCCTCAGGGGACACTAAAGAGATTAATCTGCCCAGAACGTCAGCTGAGGTTCCAAGGAGTCTGGGCCTGGTTAACTTAGTATTTAGAACAGTAAGATATCATCCAGCCCGTAGAATTACCGTTTAACATATTATTAAATAATGATAATTGACACAGTAATTACTTTCTTCACATTCCTGAAGCTCTATGAAAAAAGACTGGATTATGCAAATAAAAAAACACACTGTTACATGTGAAAAATTAACGAGACAATAGAACAACAGAAACAATACCTTAGAAATGTCTTTATTCCATTCTGCCTTGTGCTACCCGCATCTGCGCCTCCGACCCCACCTGGGTTGAAGAGCCCCACGCCGGGGCTGGAGGAGTTGTTGTTCACGTCAGCGGACTGCTGGAACACCTCTATTGTCGCCTTTGCTATGTTGTCCAGTAAGTTGTTCATTTCAGCCACCGAACCAGAGCCCTAGTGGCAGACACAAGAAAACTAGCACACATATGTTTTACTGTATCCTCAAACATCAACACATTTTTGCTTTTCATACAATTTTATAGACATACGTGCTCTCAGATATACTCACAGGGTCCTTCAAGCACTGTTTAATCATTAACTGAAGCTCCAGCCAGGACTGCCTCAGTGTCCACTGCTCAAGATTCTGAGGAGAATGGAAATAACTAAGACATTAGGAACATTAAGCATGTGTTAAAACACAGTAACTCCTGGCAGTACTCCCTATCTCAAGAAAGAGCAGAATAGTTGCCCACAAGAAAGGGATCTGCAGGCACCCCCACAGCTCCTTCCCCGGAACCACACGCAGCCTCTCAGAATCCAGCTGCCATGGCTCGAACCGCACCTTGTGAGCATTTGGCATTATCTCAGTTTATTTTGTACATTTGTTACAAGATGTGTCCTAAGGTATCAGAAAGCCTAAGAGAGCTTGTAAGAGTGCTATGCTTAGCGTAAAACTGGCGTAATTAGGCATTTCAGTGGTGGTAAATGAAAGAAAGGTGTGTGCATTCAATTTGGGGACTGGGAATGCTCAAAAATTTTTCCGTATAAATTCTACCATAAGTTAATGGTAATTGCTTCTTCCCTTTATACCACTGGGCTTACACAGGTTTCACAGGCACACTCGACTTTGGGGCAGTGAGTACATGGATCAGAAGGCTTCCAAGTCTATAACGCATTTTTACTGTAAACACGAAGAAACCAAAATAAATAGCAACATTAAAATAAAGTGCCTCCCTCAGCTGGACATCAGAAGTACATAAGGTAAACGTGACTTCTGCCAAAATATATTTATCTAACCAACTCTATTCCAAAATGATGTCAATATTTTTTGAATAAGATATTTCATACAGTCCCTCCACAAAGTTTATCTTTCATGTAAATGCAGTACTGACATAAAATACCAATATTTATATAATTTGCAGTATCCATGTGTAGCTAACCAGCAATAAAGTGTGGCAATAACACAGAAAAGAAAATCGGGGGAATAAAAACCTGAATTCATTAAATTAGCTGAAAGATCTAGTTAGCAATGACAAAAGGAGACAATGATTTTGTTATAACTGCAAAGAATATGTCAAAAGACAGAAACATGACCTTTAAATGATCATCACTCACCTGAAGAATGCGCTTAATGTGCTGTCTCTGCAGGTTGTCCCCCTCAGTGCATTCTTTAATGCCGTGGGGATAACAGATGAGCTGCAATAGTTTCTGCGCTTGCACATTTGAAAGCACAGGGTCCAGTATGAGTTCCTTGTCTGTGCACAATCTTTCAGGCTCTTTTAAGCAATGTTCTCCTACCCATTCCTAAAAATAATGCAGCAGTTAGGCTGGTGGGCACAGGCTTTCTATATGCCTGTGCAATATGTACTAAGTTCACAGCACACAACGGGATACAAAGGAGAGAGGAATCATCCAATTAATAAAATATACACACAAAATGGTGGCAAAAGTTTTAAAAACAAAATTTCTAGTATTTTTACTTCTTAAAAATACAAAGTGAAACCTTGGCAAAAGAAAAATTTTAAAAAACAGATATGCAAAAAAAGTAAAGGAAAGAAAAGGAATCTAAAGAGAGTAAGGAAAATACTGGTATGTGTTTTCAATTGGAAAATGGGTTCTTGCTCTAGGAACTGTTTTGTAATCAGTTTTTTTAACTTGCTATATAAGGGCAATGAGTCTATTTACAAGATGTCATTTTTATGAAATGCATTATACTATATTCTATTGAATAGAACACAGTATAATGTTAGAAAATTGTCTTCCTTTTTTATATTATTATAAATGTTACTATTATAAATAAATGTGCACATCTATTCTCTGTACAATTGTTTCCTTAGGGTAATTTCAGAGAGGTGCAACTGCTGCTGGGTCAAGGAGTGTAGCAAAAATTTAAGGCTATTGATGCATATGGCTAACTGACCTCCAGAGAGTTTCTACCAATTTAAACTCCTATCACCTTTTCTTTATTATTTTTTCAAAGGATACTCTTATTTTAAATGAGATAAGACATTGTCAACTGTCCATGAACCCCATCTGAACCCAGGTCTGTTTCAAATGAAACCTGTTTCTCAACCACTACACCAGTGATTCAATGCTGGTTGTCCATTAAAATTACCTGAGGAGCTTGTTAAAATTTCAAAGCCCAGGCCCTATATCCAATCAATTAGGTCAATCTTAGGTAGTCAATCTTAGGGACCAGATATCAGTCATTTTTTAGGCCACCAAAAATTTTTTTAACTCCCCAGTAATTCCAGTGTGCACTCACAGTTGGGAACCAATGTATAGCCCAACAAACTGTATAACTATTTAGCAAACTTTTACCATGGTTACAATATGCCTTATAAAAACATGACCCTGTCAACATTAGGAAAGTGCAAAAGAGTATATATGGGATGCCATAATTCTTTTAATAAGAAAGGAGAAAGTTAAAAATACATATATAAAGTTAAAACAGAAGATAATGAAACTGATCACCTAGGCCAGGGTGAGACAAAGGGTAGTAGGGATAAGGGAGAGAGGACACATCTCTGAGCACACCTTTTGCATAGTTGGCCTATGGAAACATGCTATTTTAAATTTGTTTCTGAATATAAACAGAAACAAATTAAATCAATTCTATTTCAAGTGAGAAACTTATCCACACTGAAGGAGAAAGTTCAAACGACTTTTTAACATAATACGGTAAACTCCTAGGGCAGAACTATGAACAAATCTTCGAATCCTTTTAGTAGCCTGTTTTTCCTAGTGGTATAGGTGTAGCAATTCTGAAGCTACTACAGGTATACTGCAGGATAAAGCAAATGAGTAACGGGTTAATGTTATTGGGAGCAGGGGTTCTTGTTGTGGAAGAGACAGTATTAATATGGAATGGGGAACACAAAGAACTTTGTGGGTTGGATTGGAATTAAAGATATCAATATGAACTCATAATTTACATCCACATTTATGTGTGAATTTCCCCCCCCTTAGCCCTGTCTGCTGAAAGGGCCTAGAAGCAATGAGCACACACAGTGCCCTGGTCTTGGTCTCTAAACACCATCCTCTGAGAACAGAACCAGGGATCTTCGCAGGAATGAGTAATTCCAGATCGGGGCAGAGGGAGTACAGAAGGGGCCAGAGGGTTAAACCTGGGGCTATTTGAACATGAATGTAACTGAGGACAGCAAATTATAATACATAGGAAAAATAATATAAATAAAGGAAAAAGGAAGTAAGGGCAGGCTCTTCCTCAGGGAAGAGTGCAAACTGATAACTGGGGAGCAGAGGGGCTGGGAGAAAAATCACCCTTCTGCAGCCATCACAGTCAAGACTGGTTTGGGCAAGGATCAGAATGGATGCTCCATGGGAGGTGAGAGAATTCGATGAAAATATCTGCATTGTTTTAAAGTGTCTCTCCAAGGACAGACTGCTTATTAATTGCAAGGGAAAAAATAATTATCCAGAAGAGAAATCTTGACATCATACAATGGAGACATCTTGATAAAATTAACATCACCAAAGAGATGCAAATGGACAGCATGGGCCTTTGGATGTGATCACCTGAGAACACAGCATTACTGCTGCAGTATCTTGGCCAGGAATACATAATCTGAAGCTAATCCACAAGAAACTTCAGACAAATCCACCATAGTTGGGACAACTGACAAAATTGGAATGTGGCCTACATGTGAGAAAAAATTACTGTACCGATACTAAATTTCCTGATTTTTGTTAACTGTATTTTGCTTATGTTAACAAACACTGAAGTATTAAAAAGTAAATAGGAATAATGTATGCCAACTACTCTCAAATGGTTCAGGAAAAAAAATGTTAAGTACATGCATCCATACTGACACACACAAATAGAATTAATAAAGCAAATGTGGCAAGTGTAAAAAGTTAGTGAATTTGTATAAAGAATATACTAGAGTTCTTTATTATTACTGCAACTTTTCAGCAAATTTGGAACTATTTCAAAACAAAGTTAGCAGGGGGAAAAAAGTACCATCTAGGTACAGGTTTTATATACAGTGGGATTCTCTCTCCAAAAGAAGTCACATGTTCAAAGCTAAAGGCCAATTAAATCTGAAGATACCTGTTGACAGATAGTCCTCAGCACATATCTAGCATATTCTCTTAAATTGGCAGTTTCGACGGAAACGCTTCTCCCACAGGACTTGGAGTTCTGTGAGGCCGTCCAGGCATCATCAGCATTGCTGTCGCGCCGCACCCCCCTCGTGGCGAAGTCGTCATTCTTTAAAGAGCTGACACTGTTATTGCCAATCTTGGCATCTCCTAAATAACAGAATCACAAAACCAAAATCACACAAGTTCAAAATACTGCCAAATATCTGAGAAGTAAATGAGGCACGCTCTCGGGGACGTAAAGGGCGTGAGTGGTGTCATGGTCGCAGAGCTGTGCAGCAGTGAAGAGAATGGAGCAGCAGAATGGAGCGAGAACCCAGGAAGTTTCATCAGATATGGAAAAAGGCAAGTTCAAGACTCAATCCTCATTTTGTTTACAGAATTAAGTATGCTCTCACCAAACTTGGAAAGGCCATCATGAATCACACTTAATAATCACAGAACATTGATTTCACCAATATTTTAAGCATCAATGTATTCAAATTCATTTGACTTATAGACAAGGAAAAAATGGGTTACTCACCCTTCTAGGTGTCCCTTTTCCATTTCTTCTCTTACAATGACTTATTTTCTATCCATAGGTCAAGAGAAAAGTTTTGCCTTAGCCCACCTTACTATCAACTTCTTGACAAGAGAGATTTATTTCCCTGGGAATGGAAAAGGGCAATGCATACTAAGGAAGCCCTGGAAAATAGGGCATTCATTGAATAACCCATGCCTTTCACTTCCCTTTCTGTAAACACCAAGTTAGAAAACTTCATCTCATCAATCTCTAATACACTCAACTAAAATAAAACTAAGGAAAGTGTTTTCCTTATTAAAAAAAAAAGTTCTGGGGGAAAAACTGAGCAGAACGGCTAAATATTTAGAAATAAGAAATCTTCTCTAGCTCTGAAAGACAATTCATATTTTGAAGGTGAAAGAATAAAATAACTTGGCAATCAAATAGCCAAGTGACAGCAGAGCCTCCAAACGTTTGCCTGTTTACCCAGAGGTTCATAGGCCTTGAGAGAATCTCTTGGAACCAACCAATGAGTTCACAGAGGCCTTTGGAGTGGAACCAAGGCCAGGTCAGTGCAGAAAGTCTTATAACCCACAGATCAACCAAGAAAAAGTTTTGACTCTGATAAAAAAGTATAAAAAATCAGAATTGCTTACTGAATATTTACTTATAAAATCATTAAAAGGAGGGGAGGAATAAAAATACATTTCAACTCATCAATATCTTACTATATATTATCAAACATTTCTCATTATAATATACAGACAAAACTACCAATTTCACTTCACCCACAGGAATTTATATTTACTTCAACAGAGTTCTTTGGGAGCTGAAAGAAAGACCTCATTCTACATGTATCAAAATTGAGCCTGCTTTCTCCAGCCTTTGGTGATATGAACAATGATTTTTACACCTTTAGTTAAATTATTATTGAAATTAAAAACCAAATTCTATAAAACAGTTCTATCATCCTAACTCAAAAAAGGTTCTGATGGACAGGACTTGAGAGAACATTGGTTAGGACATGTGAGATGAACAAGTTAAAACTGCAAAAACAAAGAAACAAACATCTCTGCTAGTCCCAGACCAGGAGATCCTCAAATCAGTTTAGATGTTAGTATGACTTGGAGGCTGCACCAGAACCTTCTGCAATCATATAGACAATAGGACAGAGTGCTCAGTGATGGCCTGGTCAAGGCTCTGCTGACATTCAACCAGTCTAATCCTGACTTTCAGACCTGAAGAACCTTAGAAAGCTGTAGAATCTTCCAAGAACTGAAGCCAATTAAAAAGGTCAAGGAGAGGCAATCAAAGAAAACTGAATTGGTGACTACACATGGATAGTAAACTTTGGTTATTTAGATATTTAAAGCTATTTACAATTGGCCAGTTTTACTTGGGATCAAACTAGTCCTTCAAATCAAAGGGACAATGTCTAATTGCACTCATCTTGGTTTCTGCTATTAAAGTGTGTATCACGCATGCAGCCCACACTTCCAACATTAGTTTATGGAAAATCTTCTGTTTAGTTTCTCCTATTAACATTAGCTGCCACAGTAAAAAAGTGAGTCCCTGACTTCATGGTCTCTACCTTTATTTATTAAACAGAACTGACCAGCCATCTTTCCTTTCAAATATCATCAGAGCACAGGAATTTTACTTATTGAGATCACCATTTAATGTTGGCTGTATAATCCTACAAGTTCCTGAGCTCAGAGGAAGGCTGTGGCCCTCCATGAGACTTGACCTTTTCTTTTTACTACAAAATTCATGGGCATAATGAAAACATTACATATATGTACTTGTATGTGTGTGTGTGTAGATATTTTTAGATGAACTTTTAATAATTTGTTCTATAAAAACCCTGTTTTCCTTCCCTGTCATCACCAAGTAACACTTGCCAAGCAGGAGTATAAGGCGGTAGGGTTTAATCCTCAAACATGTTCTTTAAGACTCACCAAAGACCATTCCTAGCATGCAGTAATTTCTGTTCTAATCAAAAGGGGCTCCTTCAGAACATAAGAGATAACTTCTGTTTAGTGAAGGCCAAAAGAGGGTACCCAAAGTTGGAATTAGTGTGAATTTAAGACTTCCCATTCTCCTGACTTATAGAATAAAAATGTTTTAAGGTATTACATTACAAATGAACAGAAAAGGCAGTCCTACTACTCCAGGAGGACATATATACCAATAATAATATAAAAGACATCTTGAGCATTATGAGTTATATGAAGAAAAAATTGTGATATCTAATACTGATTTATCAGTATTATCAACCTCAATGCAATTACCACCCGACTGATGAAAAAACTAAGGTACAAGGATATGAACTTGTTCAGGGTCACAATGGAAGCAGAAACACTAAAATTAAAACCCAGGATTTCTGGCCCTGGCTGGTTTTGCTCAGTGGTTAAAGCGTCAGCCTGAGGACTGAAGGGTCTTGGGTTCAATTCCGGTCAAGGGCACGTACCTCGGTTGCCGGTTCAATCCTTGGCCCCAGTTGGGGCACATGTGGGAGGCAGCCAATCAATGCATCTCTCTCACATCGATGTTTCTCTCTCTCCCCCCTTCCACTCTCTCTGAAAAGCAATGGGGAAAAAGCCTAGGGTAAGGATTAAAAAAACCCCAAGGTTTTCTGGTATTTTACTCCCAGAATATAATATTACATTTAAACCTTTGGTTAGGTCACCAAGTCTCTGTGTCCATCACAAAGTGTGACTTATGCCAACAAATGAAGGCAACACAACCCAGGAGATCTGAGGATCTATCTTACATCAGAATAAGGTAACATGCAGTTAAAACGCCACCAAAGAGAGCATTATATTTAAATTCCACCAGCCTTGTAGGTAAGGGACAGGCTTCTTGGAGCACAATTAAACGTGGACTTGGGAAAAGCCAGCTAATGTTTTTCAGGAGAACAACAACAATAAACGACAACATTTCTGCTAAAATTAAAGAGTGAAACTTCTGGTGATGCACCCAAGCTCAGTGCCAGGACAGTCTTACCAAGCATCATAATTGCTTTTAAAACAGCAAACACTGCTCCCACTTCGATGCTGTTGTGAGCAGCAGCTAAGAGGTGTCTATCACAAGATGATCTGATTCCAGGGAAAGGTTTGCCTATGAGAACAACAACAAACCTTTAATCGTCTCATCACTATCATTAACAGTGTTTTGTAACCATTTACAGTCAGCAGGGCTTTTCACTGTTAGACTGTGGGCGCTTAATTGCCATTAGCCAGCTCTAATTGATGCTCATGGCTTCAGTGAGAAACACTGCCAGCACTCCTTACTTAACCTTTTCTCTTTAACTATTAAAATAATGCCTTTGTTCCCTAGAGAGATGTGTCAAAAACATGAGTAGGATTTTCATCGTCTTATGCTGATGGTCACATACACCTCCCCTACAACATGAAATGATCTTTAGGAACAGACTGCACTAACATCCCTAGATTTCTTACCTCATTCCGTTTACCTTAGTAAAAGCGTAAACGAATCGCTGCCCTGAGCTGCTACACTGTGGTTCACGACCGACACGCACAGTAAGCTAGAGGACCATGCTGCCCACCAGCACGGCTGGCCTAAGAGCAAAAGTATTTTTATTGTTTATTAACTCTGGATCTGAGTTTCTCAACACATCCTGATGTTACATAAACGAAAGGTGCTGACAGCGCTCCCAACGGCATCATTGCACCCCTTCACCCTGGAGCAGGCCCACCGAAGCCAGCGAGGAAATTACAGAGTGGACAGCCTGCTTGGTCGCGGGAGAACCTAGCGCCACAAATGGAAACACAGGCAGCCGTCTGGGGCTGTCAGCTCACCGGTTGCCTGAGGTAACAAGCAGGCCTGCGGAGCTCGGAAGAGGTGGAGCAGGAGGCGGCAGGTCATCCTCGCCCCAGGCTCGGCGTCCGCGTCTCCACAGGCTGGGAAAGAAGGGTTTTCAAAGCAAGTTTTCTCACATGTTCAAGAACACGTCTTCAGGTTTTCTATTAAGCTAAACTTTCTGGAATAATTTGAATAAATGCTCTTATGGTAAAAAGTCAGGCACCAGCTCTGCTTTTCTGAGAAGACCGAATGCATGGGCTTCCTCAGAAACAGTACCAGCATCCATGGGCTCACATGACATCATGTAGAACAAGCTGCACAATCTGCCATCTTTCCCGGAGGCCGCACCACTGCCCAGTGCACACAGCCTTGAACACCGCCCTCACTGTGCTTCACTAGTTAGAGACCATCCCCCCGACCAGCGCCACGTGACCGCAGCCGTCCCAGACGCCGCCTCACCTGCTGCGAGGAGAGAGGGCAGTGCCACGTGCTGCACGACGTCCTCCAGGGAGAAACACTGTCGTGCTATCAGAATAGCAATGAAAGTAGCTAGTGAATCATGGAATGAAAGGTCACTCACCTTCAAGAAAAACATTGACACGTTTTAATACCTAACACCCTCCTCGGTAACAGCTAAGATTAATATCTAAGAGAATGCAGGCAACACCAAGCTCTCAGGTCCCCAAGTGAGTCTCCTCTAGGCCTATTACTACTTTACCACACAGAGGATGAGGCTTACCCACATCCCAGCGCTGTAAGGAGACACTGGGCTTTATCTTGAGTAAGAATAATTGAAACAGAAAACAAGAAAGAAAAATCAAGAAATCCCTACAAGATGCAGCAGAAATAAAACTTCTCTGCAAAATTCACTAGGACCTGTCATTTAAGGGCAACCATTAGTAATGTGCAAAGGAAATCCCAGAGGCTGCCCTCACTGAAAAACAGGCCTCGGCAATGTTTTGGGGTTCCTTTCAGGGATAACAAAGTAATGAGTCTTTAATATAATTAAATTTGTTTTAAAAACAACTCTAAAAATTTACAATTGACTCCTAAATTTTAAAAAGAGAGACAAGGAGGAAAGAGGAAGAAAAGTTAATTCAAAAGACCTTGGCAGAAAATAATAATAATAAACCACCTATAATAGCCTTCATATTAAGTTGTAGTGTATGCCAGGGAGTGTGGTTAGCAATCTACAAAGATCACCTCATTTAACAACACAACACCATTAAGTTCATACTACTATTCATTCCAATGTTACAGCTGAGTGAACCAAGCAGAGGTAAAATGTAACAAGACAACCAAGAGGTTCAGGAACAATGTTAGAGATGAAAACGTGTGCCCTGCACTGCAAGCAGGAGCTGGACACGCTAAAATCCTACATAGTCACAGAATGAAGCAGGACTCTCCAATCCAGTCTTGCAATTTCAGAACTCGGAAGTTCGACTTCAACTGGGAGGTAGTTTTGAAAATGTATAAAATCATTCTATATGTAAGATATATTAACATACAACAGATCATGCCAATAAGTGATAGGCAAAAATAGATAAAGAATCGAGATGGATTTTTAAGAAATCCACATATCATGCACGCATGATACTCAAGGAAATCTGACATCTAAAGGGCATCTCTTCATCACTTCCAGACACAATCACTAAGAAAGACTGGACGCCCAGTGAATCTGAGCCTGGGCATTCTCACACAACACACAGAACCAAGCCCCTCTGGTGTGCTGCTTCTGACGACAGAAGGGAAAAGTGGTTCGCATTTCAGCGAAGAGTTGAGTCAATTAGAAAAAATTACTTACTAAATATTTAATTGCATTGAGCTTTTAAGTGAAAAAGAACACTTACATCTACAGTGCAAAGAACATCATTGAAGCCCCACACGTGATTTGAAGAACAACAAAGAGCCTTCAGCACTCCCAGCCATTCTGAACTGAGAACAGTGCAGCAAGCTGTCAGCTCGGAGGAGAAATTGGCTATGTCATTAATCCTAGGAGAAAAGGGCACACAGGGGAGAGAGTAACAAAACAGGTACTGCACACGGCACGCTTAACGAACGCGCTTCACTACCACCGAACAAGTCATTCATTTCTTATATTCAAGGATATGTAGAACCTGAAGCAGAAGATAAAAGTAAAGGGCCTCAAATGTTTTCTTTTGTTTAATGCTAGTGAGCAATAAACAATAACCACTACAGATATCAGTGACCACATCTTTAGTTCTGAACAAATCTGACCTATACAATGACCTTTTAAGAACATCAAAAAATTAAAAGAAACTATGTAATTTAGGTTGGCCTAAATAGTTTTTTTAAAATATAGGTAATTTTTATTGTATTTTTATTATATGTTTTTGTCTTTCAGGTTAAGAAAATCATAGTACAGAGCAGAATAAAATAATATTAAAACAACAACATCATCCAAATGTCAGCCTAGGCAATTACTAAGGAAGTTAATTTCAAAGTAGCACCAAAGCAGCAACCTGTGGTTAGTCCTAAATTCCAGGGTAACACACTCACCTGCCTGCGTCCTGGTGGCCCATACACACATTCATGAGGGTGTTGCAGACGAAGCTATAGCGATTGGCCGCATTGTCGCTGAGAATCTTGCCCAGTACTGAGTAGTTGATGCTACGGGCTGAAGGATTCTCAATAAAGTCCATCATGAAGTCCGGATCCCATCGCAAGTTCGAATTGGCAGGCATCACATTATTATATATGGTTTGCTTAACTTTTGAACAGGCACTACTGAGGTTACAAGAAGAAGAGTTTAAAAAAACAAAACTAGAATAACTAGAAAGTTAGTTCATTTAAGGACAGATTAAATGGCAGCAACTGTAATGTATTCCTAGAAAAGAGTCACGTCAGGAGTTCTTGATTCCAATTTCTTAATAAGCAGCACTGAGCACTGTGACTAGAACATAGTAGTTGTTCAAAAAATAGTTGCTGAATGGGTTGAAGAACAAAACAAGAATAAGACATTTGGCTACTAATTATTTTCTAAACTTTTTTCTACATTTTACATGCTCTAAAAAGAAAAGAATTTACTAAGGCTTCCAACAACTGTCTCAGAACAGAAGTTGTGAAGTGTTATCACTTAAGAATAAAAGTGGGTTAGACTACACATCAGGATTGATTCCATTTTAGTCGTAATTATACATCCTGCAAAACTATCCCTCTAGGTTCAGGGTACCCAGTGGACGCCCATGTGCCAGGGCTGCTCTGGCCACTGGCGCAGCTGTGAAAAGGAGAGGCTCGTGCCTCCCTCCAGGAGCTCCTGTTCCAGTAGAGGGTATGGATAACACCAGATTCAATGAGAGTGAAGAAACTATCCTGTCCTTCCTAGAAGTGTATCATGTTCTGTTTCGTAGCAGAATTAACAGGTTTTTAAGAGGCTGGTCTATCATATTCAGAGCTACATCTGAATACCACATAGAATGTTAGTACAAAAGGAATTAGAAAGTATCTGATCCAGTCTGGCTCTGTGGATGAGGCTGAGGGGTAACCTGCTCGGATTCCATATCCACTCAGCCGTTCCTGCCTGTTGCTGTGGACAGTAGGTTCATAAGCAGCATTCGCCTTTATTCAAGAGCTCTTTTATGCAGCAGAAAGTCTTTTGCTTTTAGATTAACTTTTTGTCAGCAAATTTATTTGTCATGAAGGTGACATATGGCTTCTACCCTTCTTAGTCTTATGCACCTACATAAATAGTAGCCAGGAATGATTCCCTTAAAAATGAGAAGGCATATAAACAACACTCTTTATTCTAAACTGCTGCCATTTCCAACTGCTCTAGGAAAACAGACATTGTTCAATTAGTTGTTTTGCCTTCAAACCTCCTCCTTCAGAATCACCTTTGGGTTATTAAAAACAGACTCCTGGGCCTCTGTACGTTTACTGAGTCTGTATGTGTAAAAGGCTGTCCCAGGTACATCTAAGGGCTACTAGTGCCTGGGAAGCACTGGTCCGGCAGGGAGGGCAAAATCTACCCACTAAATGGCAGTACTTATAATCGACACTGTCTTTCTTTCCAGACAATTTATGTAAAAAACTCCTCAGTGGTCACTGAAGGACACACATTTGAAATCTGGAGTCATGACCTACTCAAAATGATAGATACTATATTGTCCTTGGGGCTTTTAAAATCTCCATTTTCTGTCCTAATTATTCTTGCCGACTTTCTACTTAATTTGTCTTTCATTCCCACTTAGCAATGGTTCCTAATGTGTTTCATTTTCCCACTAAAAACGAAACAAAAATAAACTTTGCTCTGTGCTGGTTCCCTCCCTAACACCACACCCCTGGTTGCCTCCAGCTTCCCATTCACTGAGTGGTGGAGGGAACGACTACAGCAAAGGGACATGTTATCTCTATTTCAGTCAGCTTCCCACTTAATTCTAACAAGCTCTTCGTTCCTGTCTTTAGAAACCAAAATTATTCTGCTTTTCTTTCTTCATTTTCAAAAGATTCAGCCCCTCCTTTTCTGTCAGTACAGAGACTTCTCCGAGTTGGTTCTCTCCGACCTCCAGCGAAGATGGCATAATTTTTCTGAACTCTACGGCCCATAGTAGTCTCCTCACCCCTCATTTCTAGGACTCCTGCTTCATTTATGAGACTCTTTCCAGGTGAGCTTTAATAAAAAGTCTGTTTTAATAAAAAGCTGTCTACCTAGGTCATTCTCAAATTCTTAACACTCTCTGTGGCAGGCATATATGGAATTAAGAAAATAACTCAGGTATTTTCCTTCTGAAATTGCATGTATCAAAAAACCTGATAGAGTAATGAAAGCAACACACACCTGGAGGCCAAAATGACTTATGTTCAAATCTAAGTTTCATCATTTACTAACTTAGGATGAGGAACAATCATTTGTTGATAGGAAAAATCATTTCTACTTCCCGGGGTTGCTGGGAGGAGTAAAGGCCTTGAATAAAAATACCCAACGCCATGCTTGGTACAAGCAGCAGCTCTATCAGTGGGAGGTGTGAATGGTTTATGAGCAGCCCAAATACTCCTCGCACACTTTATAGATGGTGTTTCAGATTTGATTATTAAAACTGGTTTATGAGGATACTAACTGAAATCTCTGCTTATCTAGCTTTTGTTTGACCATGTTTCTTAATCCCAGACTGCAAATCATGTCAATTTCCAGGTGTCTCCAGACAGCTGCGTTTCTCTTTCGCTTCTTTAATCGAGGGACCTTCAGCCAGTGTCACACCTGTGATGTGCGGATCCCAAGCAGCCCCTCAGTTCTCGGTTGGTTTCCTAAATCTCCACATGCCCAGGGTCCATGATTGGAATGAGCTCACGTAACACACTGCACTGCCCTGCAGGAGCATAAGGGGTCAGAGAGGTGCCTGGGCTTTCTTGGGAAGTACACTATTAGAAACGGGACTGTGAGCCCGGCCAGTCGTGGCTCAGTGGTTGAGCATCGACCTAGGATCCAGGAGATCATGGTTCGATTCCCAGTCAGGGCACATGCCCGGGTTGCAGGCTCGATCCCCAGTGGGGGACATACAGGAGGCAGCCGATCAATGACTCTCATCATTGATGTTTCTATCTCTCTCTCCCTCCCTTCCTCTCTCTGAAATCAATAAAGATATAGTAAAAAACAAACCAACCAAAAAAATGGGGCTGTGAGTCATGTATGAGAAAGCTCTCAAAATCTGTAAACTGAAACTGAAAGCACCCTGTGAAAACAGCAGAATACAGGGTGTTAACTACTCTTATGTCATTTCTGTGGAAAGATGTTTCCTAGGACTCACTCGAACGTCCTTTAAGGATTGTTTTAAAATCTAACTCATCTCATGAAGACATACTTTCACATTTTCCCTGTTGATATCATCAGAAGCCTCATGATATTTCTATACATATCTTTTAACCGGCAGATATTTCTGAGTGCCTCCTAGGAGCCAGACACTCTTCGGGGTACTGGGGTTCAGCAGCAAAGAAAACAGGAAGTTTCTGCTTTCGTGAAGCTTACATTCTAGGAAGCAGAGAGATGATGAAAGATATTCGGTGTTCTGGGTTAGTGCTCAGGTTCAAAGAATGGCAGAGCCGGGAAGGAGATGCTATTTAAAACGGGGTGGTTGGGAGGGACGGCTGCGAGGGAACTGTGGACGTGAGCATGCCAGTAACTGGGGAGAACACAGGAAAAGGAACAGCAAGTGCAAACGCCCGAAGCTGGGTGCTCAGAGCGTCTGAAGGCCAGGCAGGAGCATGTAGGTAGAATGGGGGAGGGGAACGAGGCAGAAGAGAAAGTTCAATCCAGCAGATCCTAAAGGCTAGGCAAGGACTTTGGAGATTTTTATTCTGAATAGGTGAGAAGCCATTGGAAAACTTTATTATTCTTGTTTTAAAAGGCTGACTTTAGTAGATATGTTAATAATATGCTCAGGCCAGCGGGGAAACCGGAGGAAAGAACTCCGCAATGGTCTAACTTGGAGATGACCATGGTGGTCATGACAGAGCAATGGAGAGTGGTCAGATTCTAGGTACCATACCCTGAAGGTAGAGCTCACAGGATTCAAACAAACAAACTGGGTGCCAGATACAAGGGCGCAAAGAAAGCTGTACCTGATCATGCTTTCCCTACCTCCTTCTAGATTCTAAATTTATTTTTCCAGCTATCACTGTCTCCTACAATTAACAGTCTAAGTTTCCTCAAAATAACATTAAATAAGTATGTATTTTCCAGAATCTGTGTACCTGTGGGGGTAGATGCAGAGAATGAAAGGGAGTCGGGTATGCTGTTTGAAAGGGGATGGCCAAGGAAACAGAGAAGGGAATAAAGTGAGAAAGGACATGTGCAGAACAGGGGGAAACAATGTTCCCAGTGAGGTAACAGCAAGTGCAAAATATGGAGTATTTTCTCTCAAGCCTATCTCAGAATTGCAATCACAGTTAAACATGCATTTGTAATAAGAGGCTATAGCTACAATGAAAGGTAACTCACTATGAATTCTGGCAGATATAATTATGATTAACTTTCATTATTAAAAAGAATGGCAACATTGGTTGAGTCACTAACAAATACAGGCATAATCCTGCTCCTATTCTTTTGATTTCCTTTTACCCACCTGAAGAGGTCTCCAAATTTACTTCTGAGGTGGCTGCATGACACGTAGAGGTCGTAGAGGTAGGCTAAGATGCATCTCTCGGGAGAAGAGCACTCTGAGGGGTTCACCACGTGCTTTACCACCCCGCACAGCCTGAGGAGAGAGGGGGGGGAGGGCGATGCATGTGTGGCTCACATCATCGCCCCTGTCTGAATCTTTCAGCATGAGGCTATATCCATTTATTACTGGTGTGGAAAAAAACTATCAGATTGTTGATACTAATCATTATAACAATAGTAAATAACTGAGAAAAATATCAGTTTATTATGATATTGAAACACTAGATTTTGTTTTAAAGAAAACCTCAAAAATGCCATTAACAACAAGAAACAATAGGAATTCCTCCACACAGAAAGTATATATGGATGAATCCATCAATTAAGCTCCTGGGACTAGAACATAGGAGGAGAGTTAAAGTAGAGACTCTCTTCAGTAAAAAATTCGCTTGAAATTCAGTGAATGTTCAAAGATCCCCAAATCTACTTCTTTGTTACGGAGTAATTCTTAATCAGTAAATCTGGGGGATCCATTTTTAAAACCATGAACTGGTTCTCACATGAACCTGGTGAATTCACAACTTGAGGCAACAAACTAGAAACAAATTTGTTTTAGTTTATCTTACATAAGAACTAACCTCTCCCCCCCCCCCCCCTTAGTGATGTTCTCTGTCAGTCTTTCAGCTCTAAAATACCACCACCACTGCAATCTGTGCCAGTCCCTCAAATCCTAACTATGGCTTCTTTGGCCACAATTCGTACAAAACAAAAGCTCATACAGCCCAGAAGTAAACAGAAGTAGTCCACGTGCCTATTTGTGAGTCTGATTCCACTACCACCTTGTATTCTGTTATAGGTCCAGCCTATGACAGTGTTAGAGAGGACTCAGATTATTAAAGTTCAGATGGGCTTTAGAAATGACTGGTTAATCTTCCTCATTTTACAAAGAGGGTTCTAAGGCTCAGAAAGGCAAAGTAACCTGCTCACAGGCAAAGAGCTAGCTCACAGCAGGTCCAAGAGGAGAGCTTAGGTCTCCATACTCCCAGGCCACAGTTCACTCCACTATTCAAGGGACAGGGTGAAGCCAGAGGGAGCCTAGGATGTGAAGGCCAAGAAGGAATCACAAATCCCAGAGGTGGAACTCAGGAAAGTGTGTGAGGAAATGGCAATATAGCATCCCAAAACCCTATGAAATGGCATCAGCGGATGAGGCCACTAGGCAGCTGATAAAAGCTGTCAACCATAGCAAAAGAGTCACACAATTATGAAAAATAGATTCAATCAGTTGTTAACAAAAAATTTCCAGACATAACCTAAAAAACAAAGAATTCTTTTGTAAATAAACATTTATTGAGAGTAGAGCAGTCAATGTTTCCTCAAATTTTTTTTTTCTTGACTTGCTACAGGTAAGAAAAACATTTTACACTGAGATCCAGTACTTTCATTCAAGTACAGAAAAACAAAATAATAGTTTTGGGTAAAATACATGCCCTCACTATGTATGATAAAGTAAAATATAATAAAGTTAATATTAAATATGATTTTATGAACATTTTATAGGACAAAATTTAAAATGTCAAAATAAATAATACTGCAATGGATTTCAAAATAAACAACAAAAAAATACTTGTCAAATCCTATTAGATTCATTTACTGACCAACTAACAGGTTTCATGCAGTTTAAAAAGTATGCTATAAATTAAACAGCATGAATGAGCTCCTATTGGAAAGACTTTCAGCAATCTGGGAAACTGAGCTTTGTAATATTGGGTACATCACTTCACCAAGCACTTCCCTTAACAAGCCTGAGGTTCCGTTTCATGCCTGAGGTATTAATTATTCAACTTCACAGGGTAATTGAGGGTTATACTAAACAGTCCTCTATTTCCTGAATTCCAACATGTTAATTTTCTCACATTTGAAACTATCTGGGATATTTCAGAGTTCACTTAATAATCTATGTGCCCTATTAATGTGACAGCATTTCCTTTCCCCTGAAAGAACTGCTGTTAAATGGATGTCACTCTGGAACAGAGTGTAAGTTGATTACATGCACTAGATTACAAAAAAGAGTAATATGGAACCGAAGAATCCCATGGTTCTTTTGTGCCCAGGAAGAAACTAAAAGAAAAAGAAAAACAGGTTGTCTTTGTTTATACAAAGTCTCGGAAAGGAGTCTTCAGTGGACAAAAAGGGGCTCAGTACTGCGTTTTGGGGACTTGATTATTTTTCCATGGTCCCTGTAACCTCAGCCTCTAATGGGGATGATGGAAGGTCATTACTTATCCCACCACTAGTAGTACACAAAACCTAAGCCTACGACTCACACAAGCCAAAAAAGACTAAGAACCAAGAAAGTCACTGTTCTAGATTGTCTTACCAAAAGATAGGTTTAGTTTATTTTAAAAATGAAGTTAAAGAAGTAAATCTCTAAGATGACAATGCACGTAAAGCATATTCAGAGTTGGGTTCTCCGAATTACATGAAATTACATGAACAAAAACATTGTCACACATGTGCCATTCATAAATACCCACAATGCTGGGCAGCACAGACGACACAGTGCTACAAATGACTGGCTTGTATTCGTAGAAACTAGGGGGAGGGAAGTAAGGCAGGACGGAAAAGAGAAAGGGAAGAAGGAATCACACTTCTTAAAAAAGAAATGTTTTCGTCACTAATTATACATTACAGGATGTGAAACACAATAGTGATATTTTATATACCAACCCTTCAAACACCTGGGCTGTTTGATCGGGATTCAGGATCAGGCAGCTGTGGTAGCGCCTGAGAACGGCCACGATGCACACACAGAGGCCCGTGGTATAGCTTCCTGCCAGGCTGGAGGACTTCAGGAGCAGTTCAGCTTCCACAACACTCAGTTCATTTAGCAGCTACAACGAGAGAAAAGACTGAATGAAAAAGTAGCTGCCAAAGCAAATGGGAGAACATTTAATTTTAAAAACCATGCTTGTATTGAGTCACTCCAGTAATACTTGACCTCACCCCTTTTCCTGCCCAGGGCCATGTACATATACAACTAGTCTCAGAAAGCATATGGTTTTCATTTTTAATCCTTTACCAAATCATGGAGCTTTTCTTTCACCTAGAATCATGGTACATTCCATCAGAAAGCATCCAATACTAAAATAGTTACCAAAACTCTATGGTGGCCCAAAGCTATAGGTTGAATAATTTCAGAGAAGAACACCACACCTCTCACTTTTTTTCTCCCTTTTCCCTTCTTTTTAATAAAACAGAAATTATTAATCATTATTTTCATTTTATTAACAAAGCTAACACCTCCAACAGAATAAGCAATAGAAACCAACTTTCATTTCTATTTATTAACAACATAAGATAATAAGTACACTCAAGTATATATGTAAGAAATATAGCAGGGCAAATAAAATTTTACGGTGGTTTTTTTCCCCCTCTTAATCTAAACTATACTTTATTATAAACAGCAAATAAACTTCCACCTTTCCCTAAGCAAAGTAATGAAAGACAGAAAAATACCCTCAGAACACTCACATTTTTAAATGACCATTATATATTTTAGCTTGGTGTTACAATTATTTAACTGAAAGCTATAAATACAGTTGCACTTAAAATGCTAGCTGAATACTGTTGATTCAGAACATCTCAATAATTCGAAAATGCACCGGGTGGCTCATTTTAAACTGTACGATGCCTGGTAGGTTTGCTGTCTTAAAAATGAGAGGAGCGGGGTCTCTTTGACACCTGTATTGCGAAGTCAATCAGTCCATTGATATTCAGCGCTGGCTCCATGAGGTCGAAGGTGAGCTGAATGTGGTGAGCCAAAGGCAGGTGATAGGAGGTCCCGGACGCAAAGCTTGTGATCTGCTCCAGCACATTGCTAGAGATCTGTGCAAACAAACAGAAAAACAATGAGAAGACCAACATCCAAATAATTTATTTCTTAAGTTATTTTAATTTTTTATTAAGAAATTTGAATTTATATGTGATTCTACTTAGAAGTTAAAATATATTTCTACAGAAACCAAAATCATATGCAAATTGACTTCCTTACTACAACTATAATTTGAAGAAATAAGCCAAGTTGTCATTAAGATCTAGACCTAACTGTCCTAAAGGTAGACAACTATAAGTATTAAGCAATTTCCAGATAATATCTATTTGAATATCAATGGATTTGTAAAATTAAAGAGAGTTGGTTTTTGTCATTAACAGTCTTCTCCCTTATTAATAGCAATGTAGGACCACACTCTAAAAACGTAAGATTGCATTAGGAATACGTTATATAATGTTGATTATTACCATAAGGCAAAAATATTTTCATAATGAAAATTAATTCTTCTGAGGAAGAAAACCTGACACTTAAAACTGAACTACTCAATAGTTTGAGATGCTTCCAAATGTTTTAAAAGCATATTTATAAAACGAACTAGGGCCCGGCCGGGCGTGGCTCAGCAGTTGAGCATGGACCCGGGATCCAGGCAATCGCGGTTCGATTCCCGGTCCGGGCACATGCCCGGGTTGTGGGCTCGATCAGTGACTCATCATTGATGTTTCTATCTCTCTCTCCCTCTCCCTCCCTTTCTGAAATCAATAAAGATATATTAAAAAAAGCTTTAAAACCAACTATGGCATGAAACATATTATCACATGAGAGATTTCTAGGAAAATATGAATACTCCAGATGAATAATAAGTGACTGTAAATGGCTACCTGAGATGTGACTTGATGCTGATCAAAATAGGAAAGGAGTTGAAGCTTTGTGAACACAGTCTCCAGTGTTGGAAATGTTTCCTGTCTGCTCTTCCTGGCTTTTTGTCCTTCATCTCCAACTAAAAAACACACAGTAATACATTATTTTCTGTTCAACAGAAGCTCTTGACTTTTCAATGATACTGTTTTACTGAAATATACATACAAGAAGTACACAAACTCTATGAATTTCTACAAAATAAATACACTCACGTAATGAAACTCAAATCACAAAATGACATATCAGAACCCCAGAAACTTCATCAGGCCCCCCTCCAGTCACTTCTCCCTCCCCAGGGGACAAGTTCCCAACTTCTAACAGCTTAGACTGATACTGCCCACCTCGGAACTTTATATAAATACAACCATACAATATATACATCTAATACCTGGCATCTTTCACTCAACACTGGGTTTCTGAGATTAATCCATATTGCTGCAATTTTAATTTCCCCAAAAAATCAATACTTCCCACTTTTGTACTGTATTCCAATGTTTGACTACACTGCCGTTACTGATCCATTACAGTGAGCTCTTTTGAGATTTTGGCTACATAAGAAGCACCTCCATGAACATTTCTAACTAACTGACTTTTAAAATAGAGTGATCTCAACAACAAAGGGGGAAAAACACCCAGGCACATTCTGATTTAATAGGAAGCTTCACTGGCATCTTCTCTTAGGAGACTTACTATGAAATTTTCCCAAACAGTTTAATATGTAAAAAAGGAAATTTACATGATTCCTAACTTTTTTAGGGGTAGAAAAGAATGAAATCCCTCCACATTAATGGGAAAGTTCAACACTTACTTTAGTATGAAGAAGTTTGAAAAAATTATAATAGAAATGTTTTATAAATATTGCTATTACAGAGGTACCCTTGTTCTTAAGAGTTTGAAGGATAACATCCAAAAATACTTAGATCCAGTTTTTAAATACTTTGTAATGTGTGTATTTATAAAGATAAATCTAAAACAAACATAAAGGAAAGGTTGGATTCCATGATGTTTCAGATCATTTCCAGCACAATGATTCTAACTAGTAAAAGGCTATGGTGGCGAGAGCACTACCACCCACCCCCCACTCCTGGCTCCAGCTCCGACCCTCCTCTACACCCCACCCGCTCCCTCTGGCAATCACCATACTGAGGTGCCTAAGAGGGACCGTTTGTTTGCTTGTTTGTTGTTGCTTTTGGCCTAATCACTCACATTTTATCTGGAAGTTTAATCCAGAGAACAAAGGTAATTACACACCTCTATTAAAGATACAACAAAGACTTCACTGAACCCAAAAAGATTTTGTTAATGACAAACGTAATGAGGTTAAAAAATAACATTAGAAGACAGGATATTTCCCTTTCAACAATAAGCAAGTACAGCTTAAGCCCCCACCAGATGAACCCCAGGCTGCTTTGTCCTCCTTGCCTAAGGCACACACACCCCAGCACCAGAGAAACTCAGAATTAAAAGGTGCTGAGTAGCACCAGGTACGAGGCTGCGCCACTACTGTCAAATAATACCAACGGTAATACAAAGAATGAGAACTAGTAAGTTCATTAAACCTACTTATTTTTTGATGTATATTCTCAAAAGTTACAAATTAAATGTGGGATTTGGCCTCCCATATAGCTGCTCACATGTCATGAGAACGTTGAAAATATCCACGTTTTGAATTTTGCATTTACTAGCACTGCTGATCCAAGGCTGAAAGTGCACATCAACAGTCTTGAGTACAATGTGCTTTAAAACCGAAGTTAACGGAATTATTTAACCCTCCCTGCACCAAAGCAAAAGCACAAACAATAACAACAGAGATGAGGGAGTAGATCCATCATGAGAACTCACAAATGCATCTTTTTTGTTTGTTCATGCTAATAAGCTGTAGCTAACTTCTTAAAATCTCATATAAAAAAGATGCAGTTGATTATTGGCAATTCATATTCATTTTCAAAATATATTCAAAAAATTAGTGGTGGTTCTCAATGGAATACATTATTTTAATAATATTCACATGAATAACAATAGTCATAACTCATAGATTTTTCTCATCTGTCTTATGTTAATTAGCTTTCATCATAGATGTTATTGTTCTTTAGTTGCTTAATTTTGGTTGTCCGTTTTTTGAAGTCTTTAAATCCTAGAAGTTTTGGGCTTCTAGTTTGGTAAACTTCCATTAATATTTTCAAAAGACGCACCACTGAACACCAAAGATGACTAGTCATGTAAATGTAAAATGAGGTTTGAGCATCTTCAACTGGAACTGTCATATAAGTTTTAGATTATAAATACTGCTAGGAAAGGCCTGGCTGATGTGAGAACACTCCTAATCATATTTTTAGTGTAACCAGAAATCAAATACATGCTTATACAAGCTCAGTTTTCCTGCCTTACCCCCCATCTTTGCTGACAGAAGGGGGCAAATTTCCATCAACCTGAAGGATAGTTACCTAGATTCTGGTGAGCACACTAGGTTTTAAGCAGTGACTTAAATGTAGACTATCAGAAGATCTAATTAAAATATTTCTGGTTGAGGAATTTTATCTAAAATGAAGGAAAGACAAGGTCTCCTTTGAAGATGCCTCTTCAGAGTGGTGTTTCCATTACTGGTATCTGGAAAAGCAGCATGGAACAATGACTGTCCCTGTGAGTTCACGAGCAAGACTTGCCTACTTAAGAGACTGATACAAAGATAGCACAGACTACAGTCTGGCATAAAAAACTCTCAAGGAAGGAAGTAGACTCAACAGAAAAAGACATCACATTGCTTCCTTCCTCTTCCCACCCCTATCAATTTTCCAAAAACCAAAAATTCCACAGCATCTCAAAAGACTCTCTAAAAATGAATTTAGATTTTTTTAAATGTTACTGAACCTTTTAAGTGAGAGAGTGCCCATCTCATTCTCAAGCATACAAAAAGCAGTTTCAGTAGTCTCTGCTCCCTACTTGCAGGGCTTCTAAATTCCTCCTTCCAAATGCAACCCATTTCCTCTTTCTCTGAGAGAAAAAGAGCCAGGAACAGATCAACAGCTTTTCTTAGAGCAGCTTTGTTCTGTTCAACCTCAGTAATGACAGGCCAGCATCAACAAGGTTTCACTTCCCTTCCACACTCTTGGCTGTCCCCTCAGGCCGTTGGTGTAGTGCAAGGTCCGTCCTTAACCAGCAGCAGGATGAAGTCAGGGAACATGATGCACATCACGTGAAAGTAGCTCTTCCATTGTGTGTTCTCAGGAAGAGCCTGTGACTTACACACCCGCCACATCACAGTCAGAGGGAAGAGAGCCCTTGTGCCTCGTTTCTGCCTGTGCCCCTCTACTGATGGAGAGGAAAGAGAGCTATGTGCATTAGTTGTGTCTGTACTTTCCTGTTGGGAAGATAGAGTGTGGACAAGCTCTAGTCATTCATCTGCTTAGTCTCCCGGGACTCCTGTGGAGAGGTTCGCAGAGGAGTGTTTATTTTGTACTGAACACCAAAGTAGGGCTTCTAGAGGTGGTTTATATCATGTGTAGGAAGTGTGCTGTCTGCACAGGGAAAATTGGCACTTTTTCCCCCTTTGCATTATTTCAGTAATAGACAAAAACACCACTGGTGGTGGTAGAGTATATGTAATGATATCATACTTTAAATCACATGACTGCCTAATAAAATAAACAGACTCTGAAAGGAGTAATTAGGTAAATGTGAAGTGGATAATTACAAAATTTCCATTATGCAATGTGGTGACATAATAGGAAGGCACAGCTTCACTGTAAAAGTGATGTAAGAGGCCAGGGGAAAGAACATTCCACGTCAGGAAGGCATTTAGAGCAAGGATCTAATTTTCTTCTTCACTTGAAATGGTTTGGTGATATGGGGAGCCACCATTACCTACTGCAATTATGCTTCTGAAAAATGTAAGAAAAGAGCAGCAACTACATTGTCATGATTTTCAACTATCGTGTAAATATGAGTACCCAGAGCAAACTACAAGCTTGAAAAAGGATGGCAAAGAACAGGGGACTCTCTCTCAGAATAAGGGTTTCCAGTTCATTCTTTAATACTTCATGTTTCACTATGCAGAAAACTTGGGAAGTATAAAACAAGAGTAGAAAATAGAACTACCTACATCTATCCATAGAATGTGCTATGTGCTATTTTAATACAGGATTACTATAAATGGAACCAAGGCCTTAAAATTTCAATGTGCTTATTCATATTTCAATGTGACAGTCATTCAGGAGAGGAAACACTGGGGAGGGTGCCATGTACAAACTTGATAAAGACCGAGATAAGGGGAAGGACATAAGACAGCACAATGGGAACAAGTGCATTCAGGCTCTTTACCCCCTGTCTCTGTGGTGCTCTTCTTATTTAGGATTTTCAAAATATCTTTGGTAATCTTCCTCAGCTGATGCCTCGCTTCGTCACGCTCTCTGCCCACGCCGTAGAGAAGGATTGTGCGCTGGTTACATTCATGACTTGAAGATTCATCCTGAAAAACAGAAAGTGCACTCTGAAGCCAGGACTGCGGGCCCAGGGCTGCACTCGTGTGCAGGAAGTGCACTAACCACAGCATCTCCATGCAGCTCACCGGGCGGCACCGCCCACCTCTCAGTGTACCTCAAGCTCCACTGGCAACACCCTTGTTTTTCCAGTTGGGACTTGCTAAAGTTAAAAAAAGTGTCAACTGACCTGAAGTCTTAACAGAAGCAGTTGACGTGGGCGTACCCTACAGAGTAAGTTTTGACCATTGAAAAACTTTTCATTGTTTAAAATTTAGCATGGTGTTAATTTCACATCATATTTACATACTATGGAGTCGTACATTTCCCTTAAGGAAAATGTTTATCTCTTAGTAAGTTTGGTTTTCTCTATACAGCATCATTAAATATTTTATATTTAGAAAAAAAGATCTTTCTAGGATCCTCAAGTACTTTTACAAAAATGTTCCACTTACTTCCAACATGACTGTCTAAGATACGTGCATATTTATTTCCAAACAAAAGAATATAGCATGTGGGTTTCATTCGATGGGAGGTAAATAGGGAAGTGCAAACAGGTTCTGTCTGACACCCACTTCTCTTCTGGATCAGCTCCCCAACGGTGCCCATAGACATAGTGAATCGAGCACTAGTTTTCCGCATGGGAAGGGAAATTATTTGGCCACAGCAAAACAACATGCACATACTGCTAAACACATCCTCAGCCAAAGTTAACAGTCCAGGATGTGTTCTCTCTCACATATGGTTTAGAATTTTTCCATCTAAATTTCTCTCTCGTATCTTATACTCTTCCATCTTCTTGGGATAATTTCCAGCTCTATCCTTCAGACCATCTTCTTTTCATATCATTTCTACAAGTTTCGCCTGCCAGGTGTTTACCCTTCCTAACAGCATCTAATTCTAGGGAGTTAGCATGAGAAAAGAACACCTCCCAGGAAACACAAAGTGCATTGCGGTCCTAATCAGCAGTGGCTGCAAAAAAGAGCAAAATTCTGGAGACAGAGAAGCGCAGCACTTAATTTGCACGCTGGGCACACTGCGCAAAAAAGCATTAGCTTCTGCAGTCTTGAAACAAGAGCCTGCTCTCCGTCTCTGTCACTTTCCTCTGTCTCCTTTCTTTCTCTCACACACTTGAATTCAAGGCACCACTTCTCCTTGCACTGGTTCCCTTTTTTACTATATTCTATCAGTAATCTACTTTTGTATACCCTGCCACTCTATCTTGCCACCCCATCTCCCAATAATTATTGTTTTAGGTGTTCAATTTTGCCTCCTTAAAAAGGGAAGAAAAGGCTAGGAGTGAATCTTTTCTAGAAATGTTATTTAATATATTGAATATCCAAATCTCCCCCACATTTTCCAAAGACAGACCTAACCACAGGATAAAGTCAACACAGGCAGTGATTCCTATACCTGGCTGCACATCTGAATGACCTGAGCTTCTTGTTAATTTCCAATTTTTGTTGTTGTCAGAGGGCATTGCCTATATATTGCTTTTTGTCTGGTGGGAACAAGGAGGGCACTGAGAAAACCCAGGCAGTGCTAGTCCTGTTCCCTGGGATTGTTTCCAGTTAAGGCACCCGTCGTCAAATGATTCTAATGTACACTTCTGTGGGAGGCATGACGGAAGGATGTTAGCGAAGTTATTCTCAGCTGTTTATAGAGTATCTCCTTACAGCAAGACAAGGCGCCAGGAACTCTGAGAAAATGCAAGGATGACAGTTCCTTGTCCTCAAGGAAAACAGATTCAGTGCCATAAAAGCAGCATTTGCAGCCCTGGCCAGTGTGGCTCAGTGGTTGGAGCATCAGACTGCACACCTAAGGGTTCAATTTTGGGTCAAGGGCACATACCTGTGTTGTGGGTTCGCTCCCCAACCCCAGTCAGGTGCCTGTGGGAGGCAACCAGTTGATGTGTCTCTCTCACATCTATGTTTCTCTCCCCCTGCCTTCCTCCCTTCCACTCTCTCTGAAAGCAATGGAAAAAATATCCTCAGGTCAGGATTAACAAGAACAAAGTAGCATTTGCAGAGGGAGTTAGAAGCCTAAGCCGGGCTTCTGAGGGCTGGTGCCATGGAAGACAGGCACTCCTCACACTCCTCACAAACACACAGAGCCTGGGTCTGCATGAGCAGCACCAGCCCAAGCTCAGGGTCAGAGAGCTGTGACTGCACTCGGGTCCACTCCATGGTCCGGAGTGAGTCCTTCTGAGCCTCAGACTCTTCCTCTGAAAAGGGGGTAACACCACCTGCCTTGTGTTTTTTGGTGAGAAAAACTGAGATGAAAAATGTAAAATACTGAGTAGCACAGGAGACAGCAGCCACTGCCGTCCATTCATATTCCTACACTTCTACTTCTCTCACACACACCCTATTCACACTGTACCACATCACTCAACATTTCCAAAGACACCGGGCACATCCTTCCTTTGCTGTTGCTCCTCCCGCCACCTAAAATACTCTCAACAGCACCAACTTCACTGGCGGAAATGCTATGACCAATTATAGCTTCAGGTCTCTCACTCCCTCATCTCACACTAGTGAAAGCCCCTCACCACAGGAGGAGTAGGATGGGGAGAGATCCTCTGGAGCCCTTGTCACAGGATTATTCACTTATTTTCCAGGTATTTGCTTACGTCTGTCTTTCCCGCTACACTGTCCATTTTGGGAGGCAGGATCCCAGGTCTATTGTATTCACATTTATAATCCATTTTTTAAAATCTTTATTGTTGAAAGTGTTACAATGTCCCCTTTTTTCTGCCACTGATTGCCTCCACCCTGAATCCACCCTACCCCCAGGCCTTCCCCATACCAATGTCTGTGTCCATAGGTTATGCATATAAGCATATAAGTTCTTTGATTAATCTCTCCCCACCCATTCCCCATCCCCACCTGCCCTCTGAAATTCCTCCTACTGCTCCATGCTTCTATGTCTCTGGATCTATTTTGTTCCTCAGTTTATTCTGTTCATTAGATTCCACATATAAGTGAGATCATGTGGTATTTGTCTTTCTCTGACTGGCTTACTTTGCTTAGCATAATATTCTCCAGTTCCATCCATGTTGTCTCATAGGGTACGAGACCCTTCTTTTTTATAGCTGTATAGTACTCCATGGTGTAAGTGTGCCACAGCTTTTTATCCACTCATCTACTGATGGGCACTTGGGCTGTTTCCAGATCTTAGCTATTATAAATTGCGCTGCTATGAACATAGGGGTGCATAAGTTCTTTCTGATTGGTGTTTTGGGCTTCTTAGGATATTCCTAGAAGTGGGATCACTGGGTCACCCAAGGATGTGTTTTTATTGGAGAGAGAGGGGGAGAGAGGGTCATTAATGTGAGAGAGAAACATCAATCGGTTGCCTCCCATACATGCCCGGACTGGGGATCAAACCCACAACCTTTTTGGTGTATGGGATGACACTCCAACCAACTGAGCCACCCAGCCAGGGCCACATTTATCTTAAAAGGCACTGATTAGGCACTTAACATTAGTTGAATATACAATATAATGAACAAATAAATGGACTAATGAGAGAACACATGACTAAAAGATAAAAACTAGTTTTGCAGGAAACTTAACCTGATAAGTGCTGACAAAATGAAAGAGAAGAAATGACAGGCAAAGAGCAAAAACGTTTGTAGGGTGTAAACTGGATCCTAATGGTGGGAATAAAAAATCAGAAGCAAAATCAAGAGGCAGCTGACGGAAGTAAGGAAGGGATCATGTATCTGAGTGAATGTTCGTCTCACTGGATTTCAACATGGACTTACTAGACCAAGGATGTTAGAAGGAAAAGAGTAGGCAATGAGGGCAGGGAGCTCATGAATTCACCTCTAGGTGAGAGGAATTTGTGGGGCAGATAGAAATGTTTTATAAATATTTAGTGAGTGGTTTGACATGGAGACTAATACAGAGGTGACAGCTTAGGGATAAGAGCAAGGTGTCACTGGGAGGAGCGCAAAACCCCCAAATTCTCTGGGGGGGGACAAAGAGAGCTGACACAGTGTGGAGGACAAATGAGCATCGAATTATGTGCACGCTCCATAATTCATCAGAGCACCAGAGAGCCAGGGTCAGGGAGGTCAGTCAGGGAGGGGATGTTCAACACTGGGAGTCACAACAGTATCCGATGCAGTGGAGAAGTCACGCTGGATGTGGCCTCTCTGACTTGTTTAAAAAAACACATGTGAACCTCAAAAGAGAAGTTTCTCTACAGCAGTGGGGCAAAGGGCAGGAAACAGGGAGTTGAAGTAAAAGCAGGTGGTGAAATGAGTGAAGGTGAAGGAAGTAACCCTCATTGACAGTAGCTGGGCTTAAAGAACAGCAGCTTGAGAGGAAAGGGAGCCTTGTATTAGGATAATCAATGGCAACCTCTTATTCCAAACCTATGTTCCAGTCTCCAGGAAGAAAATGCAGACTGTAGGGCAGATAACTGATAAAAAAGATAGAAAACAACAGTCTCTTGTTGGCCTAACTTGGAAAGAAAGATAGGCACACCTTTCTACTTCACCACAGGGCAAAAAGAAAGTTGATAAAAACGCGGGAATGGAGATGAGGAAGTGAGTCACGTGAAGAAGCCTGTATCATCAGTTCCCTGGCCCTGATAAGCCCAGGGAGCTGGGCTAGAAGCACCTCAGGAGCTGAGAGTGGGGCAGTAGAATTAACAAGCAAGCGCGGCGTGCACTCAGCTGGAGAAAGACCACGGGTCACGCTGCATGGGGTAAAGACTGTGCTTGCTTCCGAGAGTTGATATTGCTGGGAGAGTCCTGGTAGCTGCCACTAGTCTTCAAACAGAAAGACAAGGACTGCTAACAGCGACTCTTTTTCATTAGCCTACGACAATGATTTTCAAGAATTTCTAAAACACGCACTGCCTGACTATTGAGTTAGGGACACTGACCTCTTTTCCCTTAGATTGTCAAATAAAAAAAATGACAACAGCCAACACAGCAGCTGTCTGGTGTGAATGAATCAAAATTAGACCCATTTATTTGTCAGCTAGGCAAAAAATGTATTTTCTGGTGTGCACAGAACTTTAGCAATTAGTTTATGTGTGCTGTGAGATGAAAACTACGAGATTGGTTTATGTCAATTTCCTGTACAGGTAGAAAAAGTACTGTCTTCAAAAAGCAATCTGTATCACATTAGAATTAAGGTAACCTAAAAAATAGGCCAAATACTCCCAAAGGTACCAATGATTTCTACTCTTTCAGCTGGGAATTAAAACGCCCTCAAGTTGCATAGTTATAAATAAAATTAATGACTGGAAATCAGTATCGAAGAATTATTCTATTACTTAATCCCTGCAGGACACATTTGTTCGGCAGGAGAAAAAAAATCACTGGGCAATCCACAGAAGTCTGGCCACCACTTTCAGGCCAGCTCACACTGTCCTTGGGGGACAGCTCACCTCCCCAGGGCACTGAGTTCTGAAAATCTCCAGATCGATTACTTTCTTCTCCAGATAATACATCACAAAGACTTAACTGATAGGAAACTAAGAGGATGCATGTCCAAAAACCCTGGAAGGCCTGTTACACTACAGAAACTAAAATGTGTCTCTCAACCCAAATGTCCTCAGAAGGAAGAACTGAAGAGAATTAAATTGAAGTCTGTTCTGAGTCATCTTCATTTCTTTAAAAGAAGTGATTAGAAACGTTGCCCAAACACATGTGTGTTCACAAAGATGTGGTAACGGTCGTTAGCCTATCAGAGCAATGTGCTCCCCTTATGCTTTTTTCTGATTATTTCTACAAATGACCCACTAACTGTGGGTCATTTTAAAATTAATAAGTTAATGTGTCTTAAAGGAAAGTAAGAGTCCCACTCGGAGTGCTTCCTTTTCTTCCAAACACTAAAGAAAAATAAACTGATGAAGTAGATGCACGTGTCCTGATATGATAAAATAAAGCATTTCAAAACTTCCCCAACATTCTTTAGTTTGTATGTTTAAATACTCAAATGCAAACCCAGTATACAACATCTCCAAAAAAGTAGTAAAAGCCACTTTTTTAAAAACAATAAATTTACATAAAAATTTTGTTAGTTCATTCATTAAAATAAATCACTCTTAAAAGAGGCTTTCAAACATTACTTTTGTAGCTGAATTCTTCAATATGCCACACTGTTCCGTTTAGAATAAAAGAACTTCAAACAAGCGCTGCATCGGTAATAAGCCTTGGGCTGTCCCGGTACAGGCAGGGAGGCCGTGTTACAGTAACAAGAAATGAGCTAATGCTTCTCATTAGCAACTACATCTAAGTTGGAGTAAATTGTTCTTTAAATCAAGAAAATAGGTAACTCCTTTAATGTGACTTGTATAGGGTAAATGGCAATCATCTTCCAATGGGAAAATAGTATCAGAGAAGTTTCACAGACAGGGGTGGTTATGAGTTAAAACCAGAGGAAAGAAAAAGTTAATTTAGATCCAGAGCTGGAGCCTCTCCTTTACCCTTCAAGTCCCTACTCATAGTCCTCTAGGAATTTGGAAGTGTCAATTCTCAATAAAGTATATGATTTAAACATCCAGAACTACGGCTCCTGAAATATAACACATTAATTTGTTGAAAATAGTTATGATTTCCCCCAACAAGTCTTGTTTCATCTCTAGGCCTTAGAAATAATTCATAAACATCCTTTAGAGTTCGCAATTTGCTGTAAAGACTAGTGTGACTCCCACTTCCCTGAAAGAAGAGCAGCCATTCCCTTCATGACATTCACCCCTCACTCCTCCGCCTCAGTGTGGGGTGGGGGCAGGGTAGGGGTCAAGGAGACAGCGAGATGGGGAAGGTTTAGTGGTAGCTGCCTGCCAGTTACACATGCAGGCACTGGGACCACACAGCATGGGTTGCAACTGGGCCTCTAATGAATCCACTGCTCTGCTCCTCAGCTTCTCATCCAGAAACAAAAACTATATGAATAGCTACTTCAGAGAGTAGGTGAGATCACAAAATGAGTTAATTCATGACAATATAAGAGATCAAACATTGGCTATTATTATTCTGAAGTTTACACAGCCTAAAAGTTCTGTCACAGTATAATTTTGTCTCCCCAAATCAACAAATGTTACGGTTTACTGTAGTAAATTTTAGAATAAAAATAACTTAATACCTACTTTTCCAAGAGTTTAATATCAAACTGACACCTCTAGCTAACAGGATCAGGATCATTAAGTAACTGAAATTTCTCACTAAAATGACTCAAATACATAGCTTGATTTCAAATTCTTAATGCCAACAAAACTTGGTCAGTTTAAATCAGTGGTCCTCTGCCCTAGCCGGTTTGGCTTGGTGGCTAGAGCGTCGGCTTGTGGACTGAAGGGTCCTGGGTTTGATTCCAAGGGCGCATTGCCTGGATTGTAGGCTTGATCCCTGGCACTGGGTTGGGGTGTGTGGGGGAGGCAAACAATGTGTCTCTCTATGCCCCCCCCTTCAAAAGCAATGGAAAAACATATCCTCAGGTGAGGATTAAAAAAAATAAAAATCAGTGGTCCTCAAACTTCAGTGTGCCTGAGTATCACATGAAAGGCTCATTGAAATACAGATGAGGGGAGTACCCAGAGTCCCTGACCCACTGGGGCTTGGTTTGGTGCCCAAGAGCCTGCATGTCTCATGACTTCCCAGGTGAAATCTGGCTGCTGTTCTGCACTTTGAGAACCACTGTTGAAGATAAAAAATGCAGAGACAGACCCACACAAAACTCAGAAGAAAGAAATAACCAAACCATATCTTCATAGCAAAGGCATCTACCCCAATGGTCCTCTGGTAACAGAGGAGGTTACAGTTAGAAATATTTGTGTGTGCACGTTTGTGTACACACATGCCCACAATAATATTTATACCAAGGCAATAGTGATAAAGGGATCCATGAATTTAATGATATATTTCCCTAAAACAAAAAGCTTGGTTAAAAGAAAAAAAAAAATTGTTTCTATGTAAATTCTGTTCAAGAAAAGCATGAAAGACACTTTATATAATAAGCCAGGCAATGGATACAACTGTTTTTCTTTCTAATGTAATTTTGGAACCTTATAACTTATAATGGGAGGAAACTGTTTCGCCTATGAAAAGTTGATCAAACACAGATTTAAAATAATGACATTATTAATCAGGGAAAAAAGACAAAGAGCAAGAGATTTAACATCCCTAACAAGCCCAGATTTCGAGTTAATGCAATTACTTGTCACAGCGTAATACATCAGCCCATGCTGGGCACAGTGTGTTTTCAGGTAAACAGCCATCAGAGAAAGCAAGCTTGAACCTTCGCCAGGAAGCAGACTTCAGAAGGCTGGGGTTTATATTTTGCATGGAAAATAACCAAAAGAGCTCATACAGCATCAACTATACGGCCGGTTTCAGTAAAAAGCCACGAGATTTTAAATTGCTTTTTAAAAGATGACTTTTCACCCACCCTGCCCCACATTTCCCAAGGAAATAAAAGCAGAAGTCATAAAGTGGCCAAACGGAAATCTAGTGTCTACATAGCTTTGAGTCCACGGCACTTAAGGTAATTTCTGATTGTGAAGTTCTCTCTTCCACTGTCTCGCTCTGTTTCTCTCTAGAACCCTCAAGACTTGACTGGTGAGAACTCTGCAAATTCTCTATCATAAAGAGTTTTAACAACTAAGCTAAGACATTACAAAGGAAAATATCAGATGCCACTCTGCGGGTTGAATTGACTACCACTTACTGGATATATTCAAATTCTTCAATCAACAAAGTAACCAGGTAACTTTATATCTACAAGTATTTGATAAATATATGTATTTACACTATGTCGTCTATGGAAATTTTTTTGTTTTCTTAAAATTGGAAACCTTTAATAAAATTATCAATTCAAGCACTTATTTGGAATAAAAATTAAAACATAATCTGCAATAATGGTGTTCAAGATAACCATTAGCTTCATTTAAAAATTTTACAGAGCACTGAAATAAAATACAAATAGTCTTACTAATTTTATATCGTGTGTGAAATGAGACTTAAATAGAGAGAGAGCTGAAAGTCTTAGTATCAAGAACACTTGTTAAATAAGTTATAGTCTATGCAAAATGAGTATTCCCAAAGTAGAATTTCCAAAACTATCAAAGAATATACAACTTAAAGCAAATAGCAGTAGCAAGGAAGGTTAAAATCAGTGACCTTGTATCAATTAAATACTGTCTTGGGTTTGTCTGTTTTAGGTTAAATAGGTGAGAGGTGAGGTGGTGTTGAAAATTGAAGCCATAATCACAACATGAATCTTCATTGTTTTACTTTCAGGAATTAAAGGATGGAAAAAAATATTTCCATTGACATTTGGGGTATTTAGTTCTACCTTTATTTGCCATATTTAAATATTCTATGTGGAGGCTTTTTTTAAAATTTAGATTTTATACTTTAACATTAACTTATATTTAGGAATAATATTTTGTAAAGAATCAAATCCATTGTCTTTGATGAAATACAAATATTACAAATTTCACTTTAAATTTCAAAATTTAGATGCCAGATAATGTATTCAAGTGAAGTGTTAGTTTTCTTTATAGCTGCCTGCTGGGGTATAATAACCTATGGAACCAGATGTGAGCGTGGCTTTGACATTTTATTTTAGCTACTGTTATATATTTGGAGCGCAAGAATGAGTCCCTGTGGGGATGATTTTTGAATGGATGACAGCAATATAGAGGCAGAAATATCCTTCAACTATAGAAAATTTTCTTTCTGATTCAGCATTTTACTTATTTAATTCTAATTAGCAATTACCAGTCATTTCACCTCAGACCACTTTGATGGTACGACCAGAGTAAATGAAGCCCAGGAGTAAGGATGGTGTAGAAAAGGTGACCGAATAGAAATGAAGGGGTTAAATGGCACGGAAATAAAGCTGCAGAAGAACAGAGCGGAGCTAACACTGCTCTTCTGGTTTTCATATATAAATATGCCTATGTTTTTGCCTAAGATAAAAAATGTTCTGAGACAAATATTCAACAAATAAGAAATACAAATTATCTACACCTTCATGTAATTCAGACCACTGTACTTTGCAAGAAATAGAATATTTGCCATGATGAAGTATTATGAGATTCAGTTTTCTACATTCTTACTAGTTGCGAAAGAGGATCGAAAATCTGTTTTTAAAGAAGGCTGTCCAGAAAAGTTACACATAGAGATTAAGGGCAAAATCAACTATCAGGCACCCAAAATAAGCATCCCCTCCGCCCCCTCCAGGTATCGAGGAAGCAACGCAGCCATGGACAACCTCACCTCTGCGGCCGGGAACGGCAGTCTGTGCACCAGGGACTACAACATCACCCAGGTCCTCTTCCCGCTCCTCTATACGGTCCTGTTTTTTATTGGACTCATCACAAATAGCTTGGCAATGAGGATTTTCTTTCAAATCCGCAGTAAATCTAACTTTATCATTTTTCTTAAGAACACAGTCATATCTGATCTTCTCATGATTCTGACTTTTCCATTCAAAATCCTCAGTGATGCCAAACTGGGAACAGGACCACTGAGAACTTTTGTGTGCCAAGTGACCTCCGTCATATTCTATTTCACAATGTATATCAGTATTTCATTCCTAGGACTGATAACTATCGATCGCTACCAGAAGACCACCAGGCCATTTAAAACCTCCAGCCCCAACAACCTCTTGGGGGCTAAGATTCTCTCTGTTGTCATCTGGGCATTCATGTTCTTACTCTCTTTGCCTAACATGATCCTAACCAACAAGAGGCCGAAGGACAAGAATGTGGAGAAATGTTCTTTCCTCAAATCAGAGTTTGGTCTGGTATGGCATGAAATAGTCAATTACATATGTCAAGTCATTTTCTGGATTAATTTTTTAATTGTCATCGTATGTTACACACTCATTACGAAAGAACTATACAGGTCCTATGTAAGAACAAGGGGTGCTGGCAAGGTCCCCAAGAAAAAGGTGAACATCAAAGTTTTCATTATCATTGCTGTCTTTTTTATCTGTTTTGTTCCCTTCCATTTTGCCCGAATCCCCTACACCCTCAGCCAGACCCGGGACGTCTTTAACTGCTCTGCTAAGAACACTCTGTTCTATGTGAAGGAGAGCACACTCTGGTTAACGTCCTTAAACGCATGCCTGGACCCATTCATCTACTTTTTCCTTTGCAAGTCCTTCAGAAGTTCCTTGATGAGTATGCTGAAGTGCCGCAATTCTGCAGCACTTTCTCCCCATGAAAACAGGAAAAAAGGGCAGGATGGTGCTGACCCAAGTGAAGAGACTCCAATGTAAACAAGCTGAGGTAATATTTCAATCTATTAGTGTTTGGAACTCCTAAAAGGAAAACATTATGTAAAAATATTAATACTGACTAAGAAGCAGCTGAGTAACAATGGCCCTTGAAACAACAGAAGACTACAAAAGTAATTTTCATTTACTTTTCCAGTATTAAAAGCTATTTTAAAATGTAGAAAACTAAATTAACATGTAGCTGTGGAGCAAAACAAACTGCATCCAATTATCATGCGACATGCATAACTATACAGAATTCATAAATTGTATAGTGTTGGCAAAATGGGTAACAATATAATAATACCTACTGTAATTCTTTAAATACATTATTGATCACAATGTTATAGTCAACTTATGCAATCAACTGAAGAATGATAAATTTGGTAAGATCTTCTGACCAAAAATTATACTTATTGAGATGTATATACAACCCTAGTCCCCTAACCAAATGCTGACCTATTGTGATAATCACTATAAAGATTTAAGTAAGTGGGACACACAAAGAGGAGTAACTACTAACTTTTCATTATTAGCAAAGACCTAAGGGATTTATACTAATTGAAATGGTAATAGATTGGACTGAATTTTTTTAATGTTCATTAAGACAGAGGATTAAAAACTACCTTTCCAATAAGAAGTGTAGAAATAGCAAATGAAGCTATTAAATAAGGAGTTATTTTTATGACATTCTAATACATAAGAAAACCCATAATACTTCCTTAACACTAGAGAAACCAATTTTACTAATATTTTGACAACTTTAGTAAATACAATACCATCATTAACTAGCTACAAGAAACTACATGTGACTTGGGTTAATTAACATTTCCTATAGTGAGAAAAACAAATATAATTATGTATTAATTATGCATTTGCACAGCATAACTATCAACAGGAAAGTGATTAAAATTTTGGATTTACCTGTTTCTTATTTGTGTGTATAATAAAAAATTTACATTAAACTCTAAATCACACTGTGTTGGAAATTCTTTGTTCAAAGATATTAGATACCATGACTCACCTCCTATCTACCCCCTACATCGAATATCAGACCCATTAAAGAAAGATTAGCTGCCAACATTTTTATGACACAACATTGGGAAAACCTTCTGAAGGTGACATCTCACATCAATTAGTTCATATGTAAATGAAAAACCAGGTCAGACTTCAAATGTAGTCTGATTCCACACAAGCCATGTTCATTATTTTTTATGTAAACAAAATATACAACACACTTGGAACTTGATATCACTTATTTTATGATCCTCAGAGGCGATTCCCAAACAGAAGGCTTAGATCCCAATATCTAAATATAACATGAGAAGACATTCAAAGGGTGAGTTGTAGTATAAGGAAGTTCACTGAACTTCAATGATAACAGATTTTATCCAAACCCTCCACAAGTTGTGCTGAGCTCAATTTCAGTATGAACTTGAACTCAAATAACTCTCTACATGGTATCCCTTTCGCCAGCAGCCACAATTCCTTTTCTGGCCTTGCCACCAGTGAGCACTGGATGTCAGTAGAGATGCAGAGACGTGCATCCAAACAGACGCGTATACTACGTCCCCGGGGACAGCAGCAGTAGCCATTTCTGCCATGTAAACTAATGCAATTCATGCTAATGTCATATACATAAGTGTGCACGTTCTGTAAGAATATGAGGATACTTGAGCTGGAAGAGAAACGAGGGCTCCAATATCTGACCTTACTTTGGGTATGGGAAAAATAAAAGGCAGATCCACCCCTCACCCCACCCAAGTTAGGGTAGAGAACGGACGAAAGCTGAACCACATCACAGTGCCAAGACCACATGAGGTGTTGAGAGACTGCGGAGCACGCAAAGATATACCTGAATAATCTTTCATTTTGGCTTAAACTAATTCACTGAGATGACAATTTCTATAAGAGAAAGAAAAGAAAACCAGAAACACTAAAGGAATGACGGTACTTTTGCAAAAAAAATTGCAAAGTGTTTGGAACTACCTATGTTTTTATATATAATATGAAAAATGTCATTAAACTCTAAATCACACTTTGTTGGGAATTCTTTATTCACAGACATTATGCAGTACATATTCCTATATCAAACATAAAATTGAACCCACTCAAGACAGATTAAGAGATCAATATTTATGGGTGTTCATTATACATAGAACATGTCACTATCTCCAACTTAGACACTTTAATATACGTGCATGATACATCTCACATTTCATAATAACTTAAAAAAAAGTAAAGCCAAATTTTGTAGACTGAGGTCCAGAAGTTGGACAGTTCAGAAATGAGACAAACAAAATGTAGTCTTGCCCAAAGCCAACAAGTCCTCAGGATGCTGGTTATGGGCAGTTGCTCTCAATGGTTCCTTATAGAAACAGTCTAAAGCAGGTGCAGCAAAC
The DNA here is from genome assembly GCF_054644295.1 of Miniopterus natalensis. Taxonomy (NCBI): domain Eukaryota; kingdom Metazoa; phylum Chordata; class Mammalia; order Chiroptera; family Miniopteridae; genus Miniopterus; species Miniopterus natalensis. The sequence goes on along the minus strand of NC_142086.1, from coordinate 10,820,254 downwards.
CGTGGACTGCAAGCCAAATCTAGCCCATCATCTGTTTTTGTATAGTCCATGACCTAAGAATGGCTTTTACATTTCAAATGTTCGTGGGGATAAAATCCGAAGAGCAACAGCTCATGTTGCATTAAAGTTCTATGAAATTCAAGTTTCAGTAACCAGAACAAGGTTTATTAGAACACAGCCACACCCATTCGGGTTTTACTGCTCCAACAACAGGAATAAGTAGTTGTGTTGGAGATTACATGGTCACAAAACCCAAGTATATACTAGTCAGTTCTTTAGAAAAGATGACTGACAACCCCTGGACTGGAATTTTAAAAGCAGAAGAAAACCCCCACACAGAAAAAGAGCCCTGTCTTCCCGCAGCAGGGTGTTTCAGCGGCTTTGCTCTGTAACAACTGCATAGTCTAGTGGCTGGGCTAGGTGACCTTCTGGCTAGGAAAGCCCAAAGTGGGACTGCAATGATGCTAGTGGGAACCAAGCATGTGGAAACACACTTACAAGTCATTCAGTAAAGGGAAACAGCCTGACTTTTTGAAAAAAGGGGAAAGGGCTTGAAAAATCAATTTCCAGGAGAAATACAAATGGACAATATAAAAAGATATATACCACTAATAATCAAATAAATGTGTACTTAAACGGCATGGCCTTTTTATACCTATAAGTTTATAATTGATTTTAAAGCCTTTTAATCATAGTGTCATAGAATCCCACTCAGCGAGACTATGAATCGGTACACCTTTCCAGAAAGCTACTGGAAAATACCATTTACGCATTGATGCACAGCTTTGGATTCAGCATCCCACTTCTAGGAACTTCCTATAAGTATGTTGGAACAAATGCACAAACACATATGGACCCGTATGTGCTCTACAGTACTGATTTTTATTTTTTTAATTTTAAAATTTTTATTTATTTATTTTTTAATATATCTTTATTGATATCAGAGAGAGGAAAGGAGAGGGAGAGAGAGATAGAAACATCAATGATGAGAGAGTCATTGATCAAGCCCACAACCTGGGCATGTGCCCTCACCGGGAATCGAACCCCGATCGCCTGGATCCCAGGTCGACGCTCAACCGCTGAGCCATGCCCAGCTGGGCAGTACTACTTTTTAATATGAGAAAAAATGGAAAAAAAAAATGCCCATCAGTAACAACTTAAACTATGATAATTTTATACAGTATAATGTTTTTTAAAAATTAGGGAAGTCATCACGTACTAACATGAAATGAAACTAAGATCCAATTATTTCAAAAAATGTATATATACACACATTTACATACACACACACACACACACACACACACACACACACATTTCCAAACCACTGGTATGTATACATAAGGGGGATTAACTTTGAATTCCTACTGTATACATGTTTATATCTGAATTCTTTAAACTTTTATAATAAAAATATAAACTGGGTATTCCTATAAATGTTTCAGATATTGTGAATCAATTGCCTGTTTCCAGTTATAGGTATAGACTCTCTAATATTGAATTTAGCAACAGATACAGATCACTACATTTAATGTGAAATTGCGTATTTTATTTTAGTTCATTATTATCACTTTTGGTTAATCCAGTGTGGAATTAACTGAGAAAGTACTGTGGTATACTTGGATGGGAAGTAAAGGCTCTTCTATGTGTACAGGAGTTCCCATTTTGACTTTCGTTCCATATGAAAGCAAATGCTTCCTCATCTTCTCACATATTATTTACATGCTACTGGTTACCACGTCAACAGGAACATTCAGACTGTTAACTCTGATCCAAAGGAAAGTCCCAAAGGAGACTACAGATGGCAAAAGTAGTCATTCCCATTTCGCAGGCTTCTAATTTCTAATTTTTATAATATCTTTGATTCTCTCCTGATTATACTACTTTGAACCAATTTGTGTTTTCAACCTCAAACCTCACTTTAAGGCAAGAAGTTTCACAAGCCCATTAATTTTATAGTTGTTTCTTCTCACTCATCAATCAGTTACGTCCAGCTCAAAAACTGCAGAATTTGGTAAACAATTCCATGTTCCCCTTATCTGTGGCTTCAAACAGCCAGGAGAGTGAGGCAGGTGCTGAGTGTGGACCCTGGAACCAGACTGTGGATCTGCAGTAGGCCTGGGTTGCAGGACCTGGATCAAAGTGCTTACTTTCTGCGCTATTTTCTCCTCAGTAAAATGGGACCCATCTCTGAGTGCTGCTGTAAGGATTAAATACGCTCATATCACACAGAACCGCACAGCCAGTGTGAGCTCCACAGGATTTTAAATGTTTAGTTTCTTCCCATTTGGCAGGCAGCTAATTTCTGAGAACTTTACTTATATATCTTCTTTGATGCTTTCCTCCTGTCTTTCATGAGCTATCCCCACAGTTCTACATGATATTCCGCTTTTCTTTTAATTTCATCTAACAAAAAACATACCAATACCTGCCATGTCACAGGCATCATGCTCCACACTTGCTGAATGTTAACACATTTTATCCCTTTAACAACACAATAAAGCAGATACCATTACTTATTTTCATGTAAAGAGGAGACAATGGTTTCATTTCATAGAGAGCATAAATAACTTGCCCAGGGTCACAAGAAAAGTAAAGAGAATAAGGAATTGAACACAGGCATTCTGGCTCCTGAGGCAGTGCTCACACTGCTCTGCTGCGCAGCCTCTCAGAGACACCATCAAGGGCAAAAGACCTCCATCAGGGGCCACAGCAACTGATGAGAACACAGAAAGACAGCTAATACACACTAAGCACATGAACTCACAGGAATGAGTGACCTGCTGAGTATTTACTATGATTACACATTATGAAACCTACCACTCCATTTAAAAGAATATGCCCCTGTAACTTTAGAAATGGATACTATTTCAGTTCCTCTTTTGAAAGTTTCCCACACTTTGGCATTTTGAAATTTCACCAAAATATGATTTTCAGTTTTCACATTATGAAGTGATCTTGTACAGCACTTCCTTTGTTTAAGTTGAAATTATTCCAAACCTGCATCTAGATAATGGATTTGGCACTGCTGGGAAATGTACACTTAATTATGTAAGTCAAATCCCTCTACTTAAAAAAAATGTTTGTTTGTTTTTACTCTCTACTAAAGCAAACAAAAAGATATATGTTTAAATTATGTTCCATTGCATTACTGAAATCCAGAATATATATTTCAAAGAATCAGTTTGAGTCAAACATATTTTTCACACTGTGTCACCATAGGGTAGTTCCAAGCAAATTCATCAGGCATCCCATTGCCTCATATTTTGAAGTGTTCAGTGGGTTACAGAATTTTATTCTCAGAATCCCAAGCCAAGTCATCGAAAAATTCTCGACCAACCCCACCCCACAGTCTACTCCAGCTCTGTGGGTAAAATTTATAGCAGAAAATATGAAGTGAAACTCACCATGGAGAAACCCGAATTCCCTCATAAGATCTCTAAATTTTCTCTTCCCTTTACCTACCTGGCAAGACAACATTTCCATCATAGATTTTGTCTATACAAAAGCAGCAATTATACTCTTTCAAATTTGAAGACAATTTAAAGAAAAAATTTTATAGACCTTGGTCCAAGATTGATTGATGAAATTCCTGAAGTCTTTAGCACTTTGCATATATCACCAAATACAGAAAACATTTCAAAAAATGTTTTTCTAGCAAGTGATATACTAGATCTCCGTTTAAATCTGTAGTTCACGCACCATAGCAGTGAGGAACTAACCTTTTTTTAGTGCTCCCTGTATAGCCAGGACTATTCTAGGCACTCCTTTCATCCCTACAGCAATACACTATTACTAAACCCATTACACAGATGAGGATACCAAGGCACAGAGTCACCAAATTATCTATGATCTAGTACACAGTAATTGGTGGATGTGGGATTCTGACTCCAAAAATCTGAGTCCATTAGCCCTTAACTCTTAGCAAATATGTCATTTTCTCTCTCAGAAACTGAAAGACCAAAAGACTCAAGATAAATGTTTATAGAAGTAAACAGGCCATCATATTGAACACATATTTCTGGGGAAAAGAATCTACAAGGATGCAGATAATGATTCTATCTGATTTTAGAGTCAGCTCTTATACTTGGTTGTAATTGGGGTTATCTTCTCTTTCTGCCTTTCATTACTATATACATGAGGCACTCAAAAATTTCATTGAGCAAGTAGGTAAACTAGATTAAGCTGCAGGAAAGTTACTATATGAGAAAATATAGAGGTAACCGCAACTAATTTATGCAAGTCATGGTAGATTAACAGTACGTACGTTTGAAATGAAAGAGGTTTCTTATTAGAAAATCCTGCAATGGTCTGAATGTAAAGAGATTCTAGTGGATCACGTTACATGAATGAAATGAGGAAGGAAACTGGGTTTAAGAAGCAGAAGGTTTGCTTCACAGGCTCTTCGCAGGCTGATCTAATGACTGCCTCAATCAGAAGACGCAGAGCGGGCCTCCTCCCAAGCAAAGGTGAATTTCAGCTTTTATTATAGGTGTGCTTGTTTATGAAAGACAGGCTATAGTCAAGGGGAGAAACGCTTTAAGGTTAACATTCTACAGACAGTAGATTAGAAACGTAAGGAATTATATAACATACAGCAATCTGACATGAATTACTACCTCTGAAATGGAGTTCTGTTTTACTGCCATGGTAAAGGTAGCACTTGTAAGAGGGTAGGACCCGTTATTTGGATTTCATAATGGTGTGAAAGTAATGGTATTGTTACAACTACCAAAAATGTATTACATACTTTAAAAATTCTAGCCAGAAACATGTGCCTTCTCCACTGATCTATTGAATATGATGATGTTAATACAGAAGGTGTTAATACGCTACAAACCTAAAGTTTGTTTTTTCTAAAAGTAGCACTTTGAAATCATGGAAGGCTTTGTCTCACTATGTGTGTGTGTTTATCTGTAATAGCTGGCGCTGGAAATCATGAATGCCACGGTGATGAAGGGCTTCAATGGGTCTGAGCGGTGCCCCAGGGACACGCGCATAGCACAGCTGGTGTTCCCAGTCCTCTACACCGTTGTGTTCCTCATCGGCATCACGCTGAATGCTCTGGCCCTGTGGGTGTTTATTCACATTCCCAGCTCCTCCACCTTCATCATCTACCTCAAGACGACCCTGGTGGCCGACTTGGTGATGACACTCATGCTTCCATTCAAAATCCTCTCCGACTCACACCTGGGACCCTGGCAACTCAGAGCTTTCGTGTGTCGCTTCTCAGCCGTTGTCTTCTATGAGACCATGTATGTGGGCATCATTCTGCTGGGTCTCATTGCCTTTGACAGGTTCCTCAAGATCATTAGGCCTTTTGGAAAATTCTTTGTACAAAAACCTGCTTTTGCAAAAACAGTCTCAGCCCTCGTCTGGTTCCTTTTGTTCCTCATCTCTCTGCCAAACATCATCTTAAGCAACAAGAAGGCGACGCCGTCATCTGTGAGAAAGTGTGCCTCCTTAAAGAGTCCTCTGGGGCTGAAGTGGCATCAGTGGGTGAATTACATATCCCAGTTCATTTTCTGGACGGTTTTTGCTCTAATGCTTCTGTTTTATGTGGTGATTGCAAAAAAGGTATACGACTCTTACAGAAAGTCGAAAAGTAAGGACAGCAAAAACAACAAAAAGCTGGAAGGTAAAGTGTTTATTGTTGTGGCTGTATTCTTTGTGTGTTTTGCTCCATTTCATTTTGCCAGAGTTCCATATACTCACAGTCAAACCAACAATAAGACTGAGTGTAGACTGCAGAATCAACTGTTTATAGCTAAAGAAACAACACTCTTTTTGGCAGCAACTAACATTTGTATGGATCCCTTAATATATATTTTTTTATGTAAAAAATTCACAAGAAGGATATTATGTATGAGAGGAAGAAAGACCACAGCATCAACACAAGACAATCATACTAGTCAGACAGACAATATAACCCTAAACTGATGACTTTATTGTGGCTCACTTCTATTTATGGACTAGATTTCAAAAGACAGTTTATTTGGAAATTACATTTAAGCAATAAAGGACGAAAAGAAATGCTTTCTGACATTTTATTACCCTGATGTACAGAAAGGATTACATAAATTTTAATTTCACACAGATCTAGGAAGGAAGCATCATTAACAGAATGCAACAGAAAGCAAACGGCCACTAGAGGTCATCTTTTCGAGAACATTCACTTACATTTTGGAAAAGAGTTTTTGCGGATAAATGTGCATTCCTAAAATCCTCCTCTCCAAAATACCTTCTCACATTCTTTTACACACATAATTCAAACAACACTACCGATTTTGTATTCCAAAAACGATACTTGCTGATTTAAAAATACACAAAAAACAAACAAAAAAACCAACTTGAAAGCCCTTGGGTGAAGGGTGAAAGCTGAAACCTAGGGCTTGAAAGGGAAGCTACATATGAAGTGTCTGGGGAGCTGAAGGTGGTCAGAGGCCCCTGAAAATCCAATGGCGGAGGCTCTCCTTACAATTACAAAGAGCCTCTTCCATGTGATTCCAATTCACCGCAGGAGGCACAGGCACCATTATTGTTATAGAAATAGATTTGTGTGTGTATTAGAGTCAGGAATATAAGTTTGATGTGTGTATTAGATTTGAAATAAGTAACTTCATCTTGTGTGACCGAGTGTAATTGTGAGGCCTGCGTGCCACGATAAGATGAACACTTTGTAGCCCTGGCTTCCAAGCAGGCCCGCGCTCTGTAGGACCCTGATAAGACACACTGAAGACGCACCACACCTTCAACTCAGCTGTTAAAAGCAGGGGCTTTTCGGCCACACCCTTGGATGCTTGTCTGCCCTCCACAGACTTCATCCCCAGCTCTGGGAAAGCTCCCCCTGCCTTGCTCTGCCCTGCACCTCTCTAGGAGAACTTCCAGAGGGCTGCGGTGACCGACGCCGTCGGGCCGCACCCCCAGACCTTGTGTGTGTCTTTCAGCAGATCCTCCGGGTGGCCTGCTGGTGCCAAGAACCATCGGGAACGGGTAAATAAACCCTGTGTGATTTGCTTTACGTTTGGCTCTGTCTCCCTTCTTGAAACTTGAATTATTGGCTCGGTCTTATTGAATTAAAGTGTCTCTCAACCCTCACGGTGGTATAGCCACGTATTGGGAGTTAGACCACCTGCGTTTACGTCTCCAGAGAAACTGGGACAATTATTAAGCTACGTAAATTTGTACCGTAATACTTTGCTCGCATGCCACGTGTCTACAATTCAAGGGCAAGAATACTGTATTCTTCTTTAGAATTCTCCCTCTGCCCAGCAAGTGCTCTAAGGGTGGCTGAATACACCACCTACTGAGCAGAGCCTTCCCAGGCAACCACCTCTATTCTCCTGCTCCCACCTCTGGTTAAAAATAATTGCTTTTCCAACTGTTTGGGTGTGTGTTAAGGCCCTCACTGCAGATTTCCTCTTACCAGTTCACTGTATTCTTACTGCATCCCCCAAAGATGGTTAGGATTCTCTGAGAAAAACAACATGTTTTGACGACAGAAAACATGTCATTTTTTCTTGGTAAATCCCATGATACTCCCCACAGGCCTTGGGTCGCAAATGTTTTAAATAGAGTATATGTCAATATTACGCTATTCTGGGTACATATATAGATGGAACTGCTGACCCACAACCAGTAACACCCATACTGGGGTCTTTTTCAAAGGATGGAGCCCTAGTTGTACTTATTTACCTCCATATTTTCTTCTGAATATCTTTGTGGTTCAAAAAAGCTACAAAACATTTATTGGGTATTGTTTGTAGATGCCGACACCACTTCTGGAGAAAATGGACAAAGGAATAGTCATGCTCTGTAAATGTGCCTCTGGCTCCAACATTATCATTGGAAGGTGGCTCTCAGGCCTCTTTCTTTGCCCTCGAGGGTGCCGAGGGCCCTGAAACCTGCCCCCTCTCCATCCCTGGAACTTTACACTCTTCCATAAACCTGTAACTGTAGGAACATGCCAGGCTCCTTTTTACCCCTATGCCATTGCACATATAAATTTACCTCTGACTAACCAAGAAAACTCTTATTCGTCCATGAAACCCTGCATTGCCATCACCTAGTCCCTGAAATCTCAAGTCGCCAGCCTCCTACCACCATCTCAAACCCAGTTCCTCCTCATCTGTCATGTCTCAGTTACTGTACTTCTCACACTGCTTTGTGATGACTTGTTCCCACATGTACCTACTGTTTAAGTAGCCTACATGTACTTCTGAGGGCAAAGATTGTGTCTCATTGTGAAATCAATAAATATTTGATAAATAACACAAACTGGTTTTATTTTTACATACTAGAAAAGCAAAATGAAAGTCTATTCACATGGACGTTTTCATTATCAAAAGATGATAAACGTTTCTCGAAAGCTCAAGCTCGTTTTAGTTGTGTTCCTATAGCTTTTCCACGGGGGGCCTGGGAAGGGGGTGTTCTTGGGTTCTCCAGTGCATGCTCACGGAGAAAGCAGGATTACTAAACAGTGCATGGATAGCTGGGGGGCTGATGTCTATCAACATTTCAGTTTTAAAGCAATTGACAAAGGGCTTTAGCTATGTACTGCTGGTTTGGGGTAAGTAAAATTTGTAACTGCAGCATATTGCCATCTCCAAAACTCTCCTTTTACAAAGTCCTCTTGATGTCTGATTTTCATTCTCTCAGAGAAAAGAATTAAATCACCACGGTAACTGTTAGCAATGCCACTAAATGCACAGTACCTTTACTGAGTACATTAGATAATCATGAGTAGACTCTAATATTGGATTATAAAAAACTGCATCTAGATAGTATATACAACTTTTACAAAGATCTTTTAAGAGTACCTGGTGCGTTGAATAATCTAACAAGAACTTAGAGAAAAGGCATATTGGAGCCATCTTTAAATCACATAAAATTCAAAGCAACTATCTGAGAACTTCCCAAACTGGTGGTCACAAATACTAAATTCTAGAATACTTACAGAATGGGATGCTATACCATAGCCATTAATGACATACAGAAGAGAGTTAAAAAAAAAAAAAAAAAGTAGCTTTGATATCATGTGTGAGCTTAGAGCACAAACAAGAGCTTTTGTGAAAAGTGAAATGTAACTGTCATTACTGGAAAAGGTCTTCTGACTATCCCTGGGGCAGGCGGAGGGTGAAAAGGTATTGCCCCATATAGAAGAATTCTTGAGAAACCAAAAAAATTACTGTAAATGGGAGAGGGTGAGGCACACAAGGAGTGAGAACTCCCAAATCACATAAATTAGATGGCTAATGTAAAGTAGTTAATGAGAATCTATACAACAGTGACTCAATCTTATTAAACCCACTACTTCATAGATTTCATATCCACTTAAAAGCAGCTCCTTCCATAACTTTCTAAAGTCTTCTTTCTAAAAATGCCTGGCCATTACCCCAGGTAATCTGATTCCTCGAGCAAGTTTAAAGGTCAAAGTTCACATGAATGTAACAGAACAAACCCCCAGAGGAAGAACCCACTTCCAGCCCAATAGCTAGAAGACAGCAGCTCTACTAAGGAAAATGTGGAACTCACAAACCATTTAAAGTGCCTAGAAAAACTCAACATTTTAAATTTTACATAGAAATCAAATAGAGACAATACGAATAGACAATACTTGTGTTCAAACCAGTAGTTCTCAAACTTTAGTTGTTACTGGAACCAGGTGGAAGGATTCTTAACAGACACTGCTAGACCTACCCCTGAGTTTCTCGTTCAGTAGGTTTAGGGTAAGGCCTGAGGACAAGGCCTCAGGGCACTGATGCTATCGATCTGCACCGCAGGTTAAGAGCCACTGTGATAAACATTCCTTGAGGTTCTTACTTCCATAAAGACTGATTCACAGCACAGCCATCTTGAACACGAATGTCCAAGAGTGGAGTCTGTCAACAGGAAACAAGCAAAATTGTTATTAAGAGAGTGGGGCAGACAAAAGGTGACAGGCCATGGCAAAGACGAGGCTACTTAAAAGTCTATACCCTACTATGAGGGTATCTACAACTCAGTGCCAACTGTTGGCACAGGAGGAATTTGGCTGACTACTAGCAATAACAGTAGTGAAACCAGCATTGGCAACAAGAGCAACAAACATTACGTTCTACTTACTGTGTACCAAGAACTTTAACTATATTGTCCCACTTAATAATACCAGGAAACCTATAAAGTGTAATTTTATCTCCATTTTAGAGATAAGGAAGTTGAGAAACAGAGAGGTTAAACAACCTGCATGGGGCCACACAGTTCACAAACAGCAGGGCTAGAACTCTGATTCAGATTCTTGCTTCTGTTGGGGTGGCCACTGTGCCGTGGCTGGAGAGTGGGGGGCCTTGGGGGCTGAGCCTGGAATGGAGTGTGGAATCCTGCAGCTGTGCTGGGTGTCTGCATTTCTCTATGAGCCACTGAAGGTTCCTGAGGTGAAGAATTACATCCTTTGTCTATGCTGCATGCACCTGAAGAACGTCAAGTTGTCAGCAAAGAATGATTGTGGATTGAAGAACAGCCACTGAGGTCAGGAGCTCAACTAAAAAAGTCTGCCATCTATGCAGGCAAGAGCCCAGGGGAAAAGTCTGACATGGAGACCTCACTGACATTTTCAGAGAGGTTTTGAGCCCAAGACCACTGAAGAACAGGGGACTGATTATATGTAAACTGTATGTGATTAACATGTATTCTCAGTGGGATCCATAATCTCCACCCAAACCCCCTCCAACCGAGAGTCACTGCTCTGAAGACCAGCAGCTTGGGTGGTGTGTTGGGTTGTGAGGGGAGAAGACCAAGAAGCAGATTCTGGGGGCGCTGTGTGACGTACCAGTGAGAAGGCGAGGTCAAGCAGGCAAAAGATGGACAGAAGGAGCTCTGAAGACAAGGACCAATCAGAGGCTGAGGGGAAACTTTCTCTAAGACAGGGAGAGAATCTGGAATGAGCCGTGTACTTCAGAGACCGCATAACTCAAATCCCGTGCACAGAGGGGCATCAGGGGAGATGCCTGGGATGGCGATGGGGTGGGGTTGGTAGATTAAAAAAGAAATAGGAGGTCCGATGACTGGAAACCAAGGAGCAAGAGAGGTTCAAGGGGAAAGTGACAGTCAACAGAACTGCACACTGTGGAGAGGTCAAATGTGCTGGACGTACAACTCTGAGGTCAGCCCCAGTTTGTAAAGGGAAGTGGGGGGGGGGCTACAAGCAACTCTTAGCTTGCCATAAAGGACAAGTCAGTTTATAACAGTTCCAAGGAAGGAAAACCACCGTGTGTTGCTCTGGCTTTTCCTAAGGGTGTCTAAGAACAGGTAGTGTAGCCCCTCCTGCGTTTCCTATCAGAGCAGGGTGAACATGCGCCAGATGAACTAGCAAAGCTGCAAACCCAGGGTGGGAGTAGCCATACGTCCAAGAGAAACTAGCTTGGGTCAGAAAATGGGTGTGCTGACATATCAGACTCCACTTTCCCTAGGTTTCTGATTCCCAGCCCCCCATTCAGTCTAGTATAAAGCATTTATAGAAAAAGGGGGTGGGAGGGAGATGGGACACAAGTGGTAGGGATGCAAGCTGAAAACATGGGGAGGAGTGACGAAAAAGAAAGATAAAAGCAGGAATACAATAGAGAAAGGAAACTGAATTCAACATTTACAGTAAGTAGATAAACCAGTTTTTTGAAAAAAATTCCATGCCTCGCTCAGCATGTGAACTCTTGCCCCTTCTGCAGTAAAACTCAAATTCGCAAATGCAACATCCTGAGGCGCAGCGCTAGAAGGCCTACCTTTATTTTTTTTAATTCAACTTAAATATTAGATGCATGTACATGACCTTACGTAGTGGTAGTCATCTTAAGAAATTCCATCTCATGCGTATCTGAACACTTGCATAGCTTTTTAAAATGCTGGCTTGTCCACTGAGTTCACAGCCTACTGTGCTGTGCGTTTTACCCTTTTCACTCTCGAACTGATTACAGTGAAGGAAGCATCAACCTGAGGGCAGTGCCCAGCTGGGACCACCCCTCCCCCCACACATCCTGGCCTCAGATTTCACACTTGCCCAGTTTCAGATAGTCTGGAATAAGCTAGTCCTAGTTTCCTTCTTTTCAGAAGAAAAAGCTATAAAGAAAGAATATAAAAGTATTTCAAGCAACCATCGGGTCACCATTCAGGGAAATCCCAGAGCTTACTAAGGGCTGTCAAAATATTACGGATTTACCTTAGCTTTTTAGTTGAAATGTGTTTTCAATTTTTAATCATTCCAAATTTACATTCAGACAGGCACCCCCATTCCTTCACTTACTTACTCCCCCTCTGCCTTCTGACCAAACAAAAACACAAAATTAAAGCTACTGTTCACTAAGTACTAACTACCCTGTACATTATCTTGTTTAAGTTTTACAATTTTATAAGGCAGCCATTCCCATGCTTATTTTTCAGAAGAAGAAATTGAGGCTCAGATATATTAATGACTTGCCCAAAGTAACAAAAGCTACTAAGTGGAGAGGCTGAGATGCACACTGGAGTCTATCTGACCAGGTTACTGGACAACTATCACTGCCTCTCACAAGCAAGATTTCCAAAGTGAGCAGGATCAAGCAGCCCAGCACAGGAGAGAGTATGGCTATGAGAACAGGAGGCCCAGGCAGGCACATCTCTAGACTCAATCTCAAACCATCCTCCCCTTTAATCAACCATTACACATGAAGTTCTCACACCAGAAAAAGGTAAGTGCTTTATATAAAGAAGACCTAATAGATACAAATCATTTCAAATGACAGATTAAACACAGTAATTCAGGCACAGGGACCTAAAGATACCAATCTCAGCTAGGGAACATGAAAGGGTTTGTAATAATTATACTCAGCACAAATTCTCAGCCACTGCATGTGAACCACAATTAGAGTAACTTTCTTGTACAGAGAGATGGACAGTAAGATCTAGTGAAGATGTTACTACAATGCTTGTTGTATGTTCTGGCTACATGCAAAAGACATGGCACCCAAGACAGAGTGTAATGCGCTGTGTTTCAATGAGACCCCTGTGTGCCTGTTTTGTAATAATGGATTCATGCACTACAGAGGCCTAGGAGGCCCTTTATATGTGCATTGTCCTTTAGGAAGAAATGAATACACCTGAGAATATTACAACGGTACTAACATTATGCCTACCAACACCCAAGGAGGGGACACTGTGCCCAGGTCCATGTCAACACAGAGAAGTCCAATAAAAAAGGGAGGGAAGCCCAGCCAGGGGTGGCTCAGCGGTTGAGCATCGACCTGGGATCCAGGCGATCGGGATTCGATTCCCAGTCAGGGCACATGCCCGGGTTGTGGGCTCAACCAATGACTCTCTCATCATTGATGTTTCTGTCTCTCCCTCTCCTTTCCTTTCTCTGAAATCAATAAAGATATTTAAAAAAAAAAAAAGAAAAGAAAAAAAAAGAAGGGAGGGAAGAGGAAGCAGTCATGCACAAGGGAAAATGATCCAAAGATCAAGGAAAACCAAGTAATACATCTGCCAATGTCTCCCACTAAAAGGGGGAGGTGTGAACAGGGTGCATTCAAGGATTTAGAAAGACTGACCAATTACATTACCTACTTTTCATTCTTTGTAAGATCTCAGAAACACATTCTCTACTTGAGTACTTCTTTCTCTTTAAGAATACATTTTGAAAAATTGCTAAAGTTATGTATTCTCATCTAAAATCCTTGTTTTACAGAACACTGAAACCAAGAAAAGGTGAATGAGTTACCCAATATCTAAAAAAAAAAAAGAGGAAAGAAAAGTGAATTTTTTGGATCACCTGGCTTTGTGATTAGTGACCCATGAACCAGGTCTATGTCTAAAACAAGATTATAGATATTCCTATTTGACTTCAAAATTCTAAACCCCAGTGTTGACTTCAGGCTAATATACCCAAAGTCCCTCAGAAACATTTAAAAGAGTCCCCTCACTACACATCCCACTGGATGGACCCAGCAGATACAGAGCAAAGCAGTTTTCAAAAGCCAAGGAGATTAAAGAAAAAGGTTTTTTTAAAAAGCAGAGAATTGTTTGGAAGAATAAATAAGTCTAAAAAGACAGCAGAACCAAATTTAATATGTGACCATTGATTAGATTCCACAGCAACAACAAAAATATAAAGGGTATTACTGGGAAATTGTAATATTTTAATGAAGATGGACTATTTAAAAATATTATTGTTTCAGCATTAATTTCTTGACTGATAACAGTATTGTGCTCAGACAGAAGGATGTTATTAGGAAATGCTGCTGAGACAGTTAGGAGTGAGGCATTTATTACAATGACTGCAACCTCAAACAGGTGTCCCCAAAATGTGTGTGTGTAGGAGAGAACGTACAGATACGTGAGAAACATTATTAATTTGTAAACCTAGATGAAATTTACTTGAACTATTATTTCAACTTGTGTGAAGGTTTAACATCTTTAATAAATATCAAAAGAAAAAAATCCCCTGTAGTAAAAAATAAAAAAATACATATTTTTTAAGCATGATGGTGGTAGTGAAGCACAAACACATATCCCAGTATGTATTCCTGTATTCAAAATAAGTGTGGGGTTTGTATTGGCTAAACAATGTCATTAAAGAGCTTCCCTGTATTTAATAGGATATTCCAATGAAACGACAAGATAATTATTGTTATAAAGTCTCCTGTGGCTTTTATGAGATGTGAGGCTTGCAACAAAAAATCAGCAGAAAAAAAATTCTCCGGGTTAACTTTTCAGTGCTTTGAATAATAATAAAGCCTTGGGCTGGTTCTTGGCTGCTCTTTTCATCAAAGCGTTACACTTTTTTCGTGACTAAACGTGTACTACACTTCCCTTTTGAACGTTAAGTAAGACTAGCTTTAACAAGTCCCAACTCGAATATACTTTAAGACGAATGCATACACCTCATGTTAACTTTTTCATTACTAGGCTTAATTTGCATCACCGAGCAAAGAAACTTTTCAATACGACAATCCCACTGTCACATTAAGGAGGGGAAAGCCTATTCCATTCCCAGCCTACCCTCAAGGGGAGGAAAAAAGGGCCGTTACTGCACTGGTGATGGGACACCAGCCCCTTCCTTCCTCCATGAGGAGATCTTCGTGAAAAAACCACACACACAAAGTCAAGGTGCTTCTTCAAACTCCAGGTCCTTCTTCAAATTTAGAAAGACCTATCATAGTCTTTTCATGCATTGGCCTTTTTTAGGGACTATTTTAAAAGGCACTCAAAATCAGGATATAATCCTAAATTATCAAAACATTTTCCCTTCAAATTCAATAGGAAAGTATATCAAACATTTTTGGCAGCTCGATAATCAGGGATTTTCTTTAACAGAAAAAATAAGTATATAGTTAGTTGACCCCAATAAGACAAGTCACCCCAAGACATAAATGCATTAAAATTTAAGGTGGATAGCAGATTGCCTGCATGTCTTTAACAGAAGCTGTGAAATATGTCCAAATAAGTTCCCTAATGTGATTTTGTACATACCACTGAAAATCTGGGGTGACAATCCTCAGAACTTACAGAGAAGATCTTTGTTTAACATGCTATGAAAGAGGCTCTAAGGGATGCTTTCTCCCACTGAATCAACACTTTTAATGGCCACTGGTTATTCTGCCAGTTAGGGTTCACATTAAGAGCAGTACATCATCCATTTATGGATCACAGATGCTGAAAGCAAAATCCACGGGAAAGCTGTCAATGACACAAAGCAGAGGCAAAGCGAAATAAAGGACTGCTTGTCAGTCTGGCAAGCTCTGATGAGATTGAGACATTATAAAGCTGCTAATTTTTGTTCGGAGACTTTCCCTATGGCTAGCTACTCATCCACACACAATAAATTAAAATTGTAGTTGTTTGTTTTTGTTTAGGGAAAGGCAAGAGAAGAAACATAATTTTAATATTCAACTATTGGTATTTAAATTAAACACATTTGTTTTTCTGTATAAACATGGAAAGAAAACCAACTACACAGACCAGTACTCCCTTAAGGCATAAACAAACACTCAATAAAGCTATTACTGATTTACTACCTTCAAAAAAGCTTCCATCTTTGATTATCATTTTCATTTATCATCCATGATAGTAACAGGTTTTGATTCCAATTCATAAAATTATATTTTTATTTTTTACTTATTTCTTTGAATATTACATTGAAGAAAATCTTAGACTCTTTTAGAGACTTTTATCTGAAAGTTCTAAAATTAATTATATAAGAAAAAGGGATCTGGTTATATAAATTTATCATGTGCAAAGATTCTTTAAAAGAATAAAACAAGCTGTGTTTAAGAATGAAATTCAAGTACTTCCACCTTGTGTCCTCACTCTTGCCCCGTGTGACTAAGGCTCTGCGGCTGAAGCTGGGCAGCCCGGTGTGGAAGAGCCAGAGCTGCAGCGGCGACAACGGCGGCATCGGGCCTGCTCAAGAGTGTCGCGGAGAAAGATGACCCGGTACCGACCGGCAGGCCGGCCTCGGCGCGCTGTGACGACGGGGACGAGGGGGACTCGGGATGAGGGGACACACAGGACGTGGACGAGATGAACGACTGCCATGAGTCCCCTGACGATGGAGAGGTCGGTGAGGCAAGGAGCAGGACCGGGGCCAGACAAGGCAGGGTGGCCTCAGGGAGAGTCCAGGCCAACCCGAGCACCTTGTGATCCCTGAAGAGCCGGCTGATCGCCCCAGTGCCTGAAAGCTCACCCCCAGGCACCTCCTCGGCCGCTGCTGGGGCCTGGTCTCCTTGGTGCCTCCCGGGCCACCAGTCTCACCTTGAATCCCCCCCCGCCTGAGCCCACCCCACCTTCCTGGCCAATACTTCACCCCTTAGTTGCCAGGTGTAGTCTTCTAAATCTCTTTAATAAAGACAGGACTGATCCTCCAATCCCTTCGAAAGAATGAAATTCAAAAGATTCAGAGAACTCCCCGCTAAGTAACATTATTTAAAATATTTTGAATATTTATATTTGTGTATTTGTAAAAATAGGTCTATAGACTGCTCATCAGATTGTTGTATGACACTACAGGTTTCCAAAGTTATCACTTAAAAATATACACACATTGTAATTTTAGTCGGTAAATAATATGTAGAATAAAATCTTTAAAGGTTTTGTCTTTCATAAAATATATTGATTCCTTTGAGCCAAAACTGAACTAGCAAGAAGGCTGTAAATGCATATTTTCTAATTAGCAAATTAGGAAGATGACCCCCTTCCCAAAAAAAGATAAAAGAAGAAGACACAACTAGACACTGGGCCTGTGTTAGTAGGGCCCAGCTGAGACCCCAGCTCTCCTCCGCAGAGTCCTCTGGAACTAAGGTCCAGCCCCTGCTCCCGCAGGTGACTCACCGCCGACTCCTGCAGGTTCAGGAAATGCTCTCCCCTTGTCTACAAGGCTCACCTACTCTTAGGTGTGAGTCACTGCCATCAGCAAGAGAGCAAGTTGCTCCAGTTGTTCCTGAGCAGGAGACTTTGCAAGGTGCCCAAAGGACGATCTCAAGACGGGTCGGGAAGTACCTACCTCGTCTGGCAGGGGAGGAAAATGTTTATTTTTCATGCTTTACCAGAAAACCCACATCCCTGCCAACCTTAGTTTCAAGGTTTATTCTTAATTAGAGTTGAGGAGCCTGTTTCAACTTGAAGACGCCCGTATCAGGTGAATGGACGGCCAGCTACCGCAATGAAAGGTAAATAAAAAAGTTTTTTTTTAAATTGTCTTAAAAGCCGTGGTTGATAGGACGCAGCATTGATTAAGACTAATTGTACTTCTACTGAAATCTGAGGTCTGAAGAAAAGGTAGGAATTCCAATGCTGAGTGAGACACGTGTAAGTCCTCTTGGGAAGGCACCACTTTTCCGCACAGGGGCCATGAGTCCTTCCTGGAGGGTCACCGTTTCCAAGGGAGGCTGGCAGAAAATGCACAGTGTACATGTGCTTCAAACATGGAAATGATGGTCTGGAAATCATTTCGATTAAGTGAGTTCTTTTATCACAAATCCAAAGTGCCTTGTAATTGTTTCCCAAGACCCAAAACTTAAATTTGTTTTATAATCTTTAACTCATATTTTATTTTTAGAAAAGAGACCAGAAGGAAAACAGTGATTTTCTATCCCGATTGCCTCATTTTGATAAAAGAATCTCAATCTTTTCATTGTACCACAAAAAACAGGGCAATCCTCCTTCTAAATCCTTAAGAGATCATGTTAAAACATGTCAGAAAAGGCACCGAGAAAACTGCCCAGCTACTGACAAACAGCTCAGCAGCAGCCTAGCTGTTTTACATTCACATCCGCAGGGAAGTCTTCACTTCACTGAGGAAAACCAGCAGCAAGAATGGAGGTCTGAGCCCTCCTCCATTAGAAATGGGACTAAAAGATAGGTGAGCCTATGCAGGATGACTTTTTGATTTATTAGGTTAAGATTTATCTGCTACAGAATTTTATATCATATTCTCAAGCTGAATCTACCTTCATGTGAGGTATATTAACATTTTTAACAACAACTTTCCTTCTAATTAAAGATTCCAATTTACTAGCAAAACGAAAAGCAAAGTTTGTGTCTATGTTATCACATACTCAGCAGGGCTCGGGAAAGAGCCAAAAGCTGCTGGTATTTTATTTCATTAGCATTTCTGCCAGCTTGAGGTTATCCATCTTTCCTCCTGAAATCTGGGATCAAGCAGATGTGTTCTTAGTACTTTAGCAAAACCCTGCGTAAGACTATTGTTTCCAACACCCTTGAGAAGCAGTTCAGGTATGTGTGGGTTGAGGGTAAGGGGCTGCAGGAGCAGTTATATTGCTCAATACCACATTTAACAATGTAGCCTAGAGGAAAAAAGTAATTGGTCAGAAAATGGTAACTACTTCACGAAGAGGAGGGGAGAGACGTTCCCAGTCACAGACAGCATGCTGAGGGGCGCAGTGCATCTCGGGGATCTGGGTGGAGAAGACAGGCTAAGTGACAGTGATGTTTTACTTAGGTTAGTGGTGTCCGAACCCTTCAGGATCTGCCTGCTTTTCTTCCTTTCACTTCAAGAACAAGACATATTTCATGCTGTACTCTGAGAAAATGCCCCAGAAATTTAAGATAGGGGAGACAAGAATGGCCATTTGTTCTTTCACGTGTGCCTCTAAACTAAGAAAAACTAGAAAATCCATGAAAAGTCCCCCCAAGCTCCCAAGAGACTGGTCTGAAGGCAGGCTAGAAGGTGAACTCTAGGAGAAATCGCCTGCGAGTACCCTCCAGTCCCCAGGGCGGACTCTGGGCACAGGCATGGGGCGGGAGTTTGGTTTGGGGCAGAAAGCCCAGGACTCACAGCAAAACGGCCAGGGTTTGCATGCGGACTGTGCCCAAAGTGATCAGTGTGACTTGGGCAAGCTGTTCACTTCCCCAAGAGCTCCCTGCCCTCCCTCAGAGTAAAACAAGGGGCTTGGAATCTATGGTCAGTTGAGGCCCTCAGGTGATGTTATCAAGAACCCAAGGCTTGAACTGAACACAGGAACACTGAGGAGGCCCTGGAGGAGCCAGAGGTGATGAGGAGAACTGGTCCTCCCATTTCCGTCGCCAGCCAGCTGCATGACACTGATGAAATCTCAACCTCTTTAGGTTGCAGATTCTTCCACTGCAAGACGGAAAGTGTTACAGTAACACCAAAGCCAGGGCCAACCACAGTTCTTACACTGTGGACGCCTGAAGCAGAGGGGCGAGCAGGGGAACCATGACCATGAGGTGAAAGGCTGAGTGGATGAGTCACATGCAAGACACCAAGGTGAACAAGAAACAAGGCTCGAACCTGCCGCAGGCCAGTGGTTACAGCCAGGCTCCTGTCTGACTTGGCAGAATTTCTAAACTTTCTTCCTCCTTATATGGCAGATATGGGCACTAGAGAAAGTCTCTCCTCTATCTTATACCTAATTAGTGTATTTGATCTTGCATTAACACTCTGACTAACCACACATAAAACACTGTACACTAAAATGCATCTGAGGAGGAGCACTGAACTGCATTTCACTTGGTGTAAGACATCCCATTAAGTCACTCATATCAGCGAGTCCATAATTTCTCTTAAGAGGCAATTTCTAATACTAATTTCTGTGAACTACTTCAATGACCTTTTCTAATGTTTTAGAATTCATATGGCACAGACTGTTCTTCTAGCCTTAATACTAAAGCAACAATCATTAACACACATTGATAGTTTAATACATGCCAAGACTATTGAATATTTTAACATATATCATTATTTTTAAACCCTCATACAACCTTAAGGTGGACGCTGCTGTTAGCCCCATTTTAAAGCTGAACAAACTAAGACCTAAGTGGTACACAAATATGAAGCAGAGCTCTGACCTTGACCCATGTCTGCCTGCAGTCAATCATGCTCTCAGTTACTACCTTTTAAGGCTCTGAGTAAACTATTTGCTAGTAGAAACCTTTAGTGTGAGTAGTAACAGGTAAAATTATAGAGATTTATGATTTATCACTCTACCACTGGCTGCAGTAGAAATGGCTGTCTTGGGTATATTACTCCCTACAGTCAGGTTGGAGCTACTTTACTTTCTACTTTTCCCAAAGGAGATGGCAGGTAATAATCAGCATAGGAACACCCCATATGTGCAGAAGCAAGAGGGGACAGAACTCAGGGACCTGCATGCCAACCCTAGCTCTACCCCTCACTTGCGTGGGAGCTCCAGTGCTCCAGCAACAGATAGCACATGTCTATTGTTCATTTGAAAAGGGGGTTACTAGTTCTTACTACCACTCAGGTGGCAACTAAATACTGACTTTTTACCACATACCAAGCTCCAAGGAAAGGTTTATAAGGATTGAGTGAGGTAATACTATAGTAACACCTCATGGGATCCTCAAAAAGATCCTATGATGAATGTTTTAGAAAATAGGACACTGAGGCATAAATGGGTTAGGTAACCTGTCCAAGTAACTGACAGATATGCAATTTGAATCCAATGTCCTTTTAATAAATTAAAGTATATCTGAATAATTTAGAATAGTCCGAGGCAAACAATAATATTAGCCAGCATTTGCTGAACCCTCGCTCTTACTAATACTGTTGCTGTGCCTAGCAAGATAGAAACACAGACTTTTCAGCTGCCAGAGGAAGGTGTGCCTGTACCCTGAACATGCTCTAGGTTGCAGATATTATTGGCTTTCGGCTGAGGACATGGAGTAGAGAGAAACCCTTTCCAAGTTCATGAGTCTGGAGGGCACCCTCTGCTAAATATACCAAGATTTTGATTGCTTCCAAAGCAGAAGTTGGTATTGAGAAGGCAGCAGAAACAAAATAATTCTAAGGTATCTGCACTATAAAAGGTGCTTATAATCTAATTGAGGAAAAATGGTAACAGAGGACTACCTGGGATGTTAGTACAATCAGAGCACTCAGCTATGTGACTCTCGGGCCACAAGTCGAGAGAAGAGATCCAAGAAAATGATGCACAGGCACAAGCTGCCTCTAGACTTGGGCACTGGGGCCTGCCACACTCCTTTAGGGGAGGAGGACCTACCTGTCCGGACGCGTTCCGCCTGTACCTGTCAGGCTCAAATGATACTGCAAATAAATCTTCAATGGGCTTCTGAAAATAATTTAGATAAACTGGCTAAAAGACAAATTGGAAAAACTGCAAAATTAATTGTTTGATGGATGTATTTATAAAGACGACAGTCCTCCATGTAGTGACTGGGTACATGAGGCTGCTCAGGGCTCACAGTAACGCACGGCCCTTAAGTAATCTCAGGTACAATTGTCCTTTGTTTCAACACAGCATTTTAAAAACCTGAATGATGAAAACTTTAAATAAGATAAAGGTTTGTTTCAAAACTGTGTATGTAGTACATATTGTATGTAGCAAACTGAAGGAACAAAAGAATAGTGTATACCATCAAGAAAGTAAACTACTGTATCCATGTATCGCATACTATGATCACCGCTGAACAACAGTAATAAACGTTAAACATCAATATTCCCTTTTCCTTTTCCCCTAACACATTCATTTTAACTTCATGCTGCAGACAACAAAATATATATATACTATATATACAAATATAAAATGAACACGCATCTATAGCCACCAGTACGATACCTCAAGTATTATCTCTATTTTCATTCTAAGGCCCAGAAATAACGACTATCAGATATGTAGCCAGTCCTTACGAAGGCACACTGGGACCCGGCATGCACACTGCTGATCATCAGATTACAGTCTATATGAAACTGCAAGTCGACAGACTCTAAACAACTGGCCAATGCAGAAACCAGTTGGAAGGCTCCCAGTTGATCTGTAAGTGATTTGCTCTGATGGCCTCCCTATTCCCTGTAGATCCTGGAAGATACTCCCAGCCACCTGGTTGATAGTTATCTTGCAACCAGGGTGGCAAAGCCCACCACCTATGTCCTTAACTTTCTTCCTCATTCCAGCCTCCATCCGGAGATGGTGCACTGCCCCGCTGCCTCCCTCTCCTCTCCCATGAATTGCAGCCCAATTCAGTTCACACAGACATGCTCTCTCTCCAATACACTCATCTGGCTATTTATTTAGACCCTGCCTGGCCCTCTCCCCACCAAAAGTAAGGTAATTTACAGAGATGCTTAATATGAAGTAAGTTCAAATGGATCTTAAACAAGAAAAAATGAATCCTGGGAAAAATAGTGGTGGAAAATTAAAAGCTATGTCAGAGGTTAGTTCCATAATTCCTATCTATTTGACGTAAACCAAATGCATCCATTCCTATCTCTTTGATTGGTCTGCCTTGTGGAAGCACCCCAACGGGAAAACAAGCAGGCATAATGAGCTCTGATATTGGTAGCAGGCCTAAAGGAACACTAGCCCCAACAGGTAGACCTCAAAGAGCTCCCCTGTGCGCTCTCAGGCAGAAAGCTGCAGTTGTGCTGAATACCCTGAGAGCAGGCCCACAAACGAAAACGAGTTCTGAGTGCTGCCGGCATTGGCCCCGCTCAGCCCAAGCAAAGCCGTTCCTGGGGCAGGTGTGACAACGAGGGGCCCACACATGTGGCACACTTTCAGTGATTTACTGCTGTTCCTTCATAATTACTCCAAGAAAACCTCTCTGCCCCCTTCCTCCCAGTAGACCTGATTATAATTATGAAAATTTCCCAAGTGCTCGACATACTAGGTTGAACTATATGAAAGTGCCATTTTGACCTGTAAAAACATTTCCACATGTTTCAACCTAACACAT
The DNA here is from genome assembly GCF_054644295.1 of Miniopterus natalensis. Classification (NCBI taxonomy): domain Eukaryota; kingdom Metazoa; phylum Chordata; class Mammalia; order Chiroptera; family Miniopteridae; genus Miniopterus; species Miniopterus natalensis. The sequence continues at coordinate 10,797,055 of NC_142086.1, read as the reverse complement.
CAGCACCATGAAGGAGTATTCATCCCAAATTAAACGCAAAGTCACAAGCTTATCAATTTCAGGGAGGAAAACACCACCAAGTTAGGGGAAACTAGTCAAAATGAGGGAGAGGTTTGGAGAAGGCATCAGGTAGCAAGGCTGTACGTCACACAAAGCACAGGCTGAAAGCCAGAGGAGAGACCTGGGGCAGCCCCACAATGAAATTACACATAGAAAATTGTAACCCACAGACAAGCTTTAATTGCTCTGCCCAGTGTTTTCACAAAATTAAATCAGAATTTAAAACTCATACAATTTTATATAAAAATCCACTTCTCTTGTAAATCAGGTAGCCGGTGGCAGTACACCCACAGCCCTGCGTGGAAAAATACCCAGAGCCCGGGAGTGGGCAACACTCCCCGTTCTCGGCAGCCCCCAGCCCTCCTGATGATTTCCCCTGACGTGTAAGCCATCAGCTATATTTTAGTCTCATGCTGGTGCTGTTGACTGTCTCCCCTTAGACCCTGCTCACTTTCTTCACTGACATTACCTATGGAGCTAATTAAATGCACAGCTCCCGGCTTTAGTCCTCACGTCACAGTGTGCTGTTCAGAAATACCAGGGGAGCAGTGTTTGACCTTTGGCCATGCCTACACAAGATCAGTGGACAATTCCTGTCCTCTCAGCCCTTCCAGGGTTGTACTCTCTCACTTCAGAAGGCAAGGAAGATATTCAGGGGCAAAAATTGGTAGATGCCTACCAAGATCAGCCATGTTTCATGAGAGCCTAAATTTAAGTCAAATGTTACCTGGGCTCTGACTACGCCTGCAGACACTCTGCCGGACTCTGCAGATGGAAGGATGCAGGGACTCTCGGGCAATCGGGCAAACAAGGAAAATGCAATGCAACAGCTGGAGGTATAGGCCACCAGGCAGTCACTAGGGGCTGAGGAGCACTGACATGGTATGTGGGGAAAACATGGGAGGCTTGGGGAAGAGGAGGCAGATAAGTTAGACTTGAAAGCTGCGTAAGGAGCCTGCCTAGTGGGCGGGGAGAGATGGGATTCCAGGATGAAAAGACCCAGATAGGAAAGGCCTGGTATAGGAGTCGAGAGATGGAAAGTGGGCAGGTAGATGGAAGGTCAGGTCATGAGGGTACCTGCAGAGGGGCTTGCATTGTGTCATGTGCAAGACAGGAAGCCGGTGAGGGCTGCAACAGAAGAGGACAGTGAGTGAGGGGTGTGATAGGCAGGGGAGATGCATGGGGAACACTGTAAGAATATAAACATCTTGGTTACTACTTCTCCTCGTCGAAACAGTTACCATCTTCATACATCAACCAGAATTATTTTGATTCAAATATTCCATTAGTTTGAGAAGCATTGTTTCAAAAACAAAATTATTAATGCCAAAGAAGTTGACAGTAGGAATTACTTTAAAGAAAATGTTATATATGTATATGCACACACACATACATGAAATGAACTGTAAGTGATGCCAGATCCTTTTACCATATATGTGTGGGGTGGGGTGTTTATTTCTTAGTTTTATGAAAGGAGAAAATGAGAAACAGTGAGTGTTTGATGTTGATAAAAACTGTGAAATATTCACTAGTATTGAAGGCCTCACTAGAGAATTTTTAAATTGTCAATGAAGGTAAGAGCTGAAATGAAAAAAGGCTTGTCTCTTAGGTACCCAACTTATTTCATTACAGTTTGGTTAAACTGTGATTTGAAGAATTAGAGGAGCTAACCTGACATCATTCTATTGGGAGAGGTGTCTAAAATAACTACCCTCATCCACAGCCCAGACAACTGTCATAGGGACCTTATTTAAATGGTGCAGGTGACCACCATCCTGTGAAGAATATTTACCACTCCCAAGTATAATGCTTAAGCCACGGGTGGTTCTTCCACACAAGAGACAGCATCTTTGTGATGCTTCTACACAAGAGAGAACAGCTTCTGAAAAGCACTCTTCCTTTCTGATAAATGGTAATCAAGCAACTGGAAACTTTACCTGGGATCTTGAATTCTGAGAAATTTGTTTAAGGGACCAGAAGTCACTTGAAATATATATTTGATTTAGAACATTTTCATCTGAAGCCACTATCCTGGCTATTGGGGCTGTAGCCCCTAACCTCTCTGACCAGCCTTCTCAGAATTTAGCTACACATAAATTAGACCGCCTAATCAGAACATAAAAATGCACATTTCAACTCAGTGAACTGTAAAATTTGACGAGTAATAAGACGTTTATTAAGTAGAAAAAAAGAATATATGCCATGAATTACACCTTTATATTATTGTAGCACTTACAAAATTGACTTCATATATATTATCTCACCAGATTCTCCCAGCACCTTTGGGAGCTAGGCCATAATTTTCCTCATTTCATAGATGAGCAAGCTCAAGCTCTGGGAGGTAAAATGCTTTGCCCAGGGTCACAGACTCAAAGGCTGAGTCAAAAACCTAACACCCACTGAAATGAAGTCTAGGACAGAGGCCAGGCTACTTGTGAGGTTCCACTCATCAAGCCACGTAGCTCAGCAGAGAGGCAGCCTGCTCTGCAGCCACCACACGGGAGCTCGTTTCCTGGCTTGGCTGCTCACTGTCCATGTGATGTGGGGCACGCTGTCCAATCTCACTGAGGTTCCTCACCTGTACAAAGGGAGGCCCCAGGTTTGGGCTCACGGTTACAAAGAAGCATCAGGCACAACCTTGACTTAAGGGAACTTACAGCTTAGTTTAAATCATCCCCATATACATATCAAGGAATCAGAAGTCACCTGAAAAAAAGAAAAAGTTAAATCTAAAGGTGAACCAAAATACGCCTAATTGTAGGCTACAGCTATGAAGCCTAACTTCAGGGTAGTACCTGAAAAACCTGAATGAAGGGCTGTGTGCTTTGCAGTCCAACACCTTTGAGATCCTGACTCCAAGCATGCATTAATGAAGTGCCCTATGAATACCGTGACCTAATTCTATTACAAAAGGAAGTAAACTGTACCCAGTAAGGTAACATTTCTTTCCCAAGGCCTTCAGCAGGGCTGTATCTTAGCAGGCCTAGTGCGCGCGCACACACACACACTCATACACAGTTTCTCTCTCTTTCTCCACTGAAAAAGATTCTTAGGTTAAAGGTGATTCTAAAATGCAAGAAAAGCTGTACCTCTTACCAGAAACGGCATTATACAGCTTTGTGAACATTATGTCTTTACCCATGAAACTTAAGGACTGCAGCAGTATGACCCATCACTAACCATACAGGATCTGTCAGTTCAGTGTAGCTTCTCTGTAAGAAAGGACAGCAACACAACCTCAGATCTGAGACTCTTACCATTTCAGAGGTGAGCGTCTAAAGAACAAACTGCAAAGTGGAGAACAAACAAGAAGGGTAATTATACTACAAGGCTGCCATTTGAGAACCACCACCACCAAATAACCAATCCAAAAATCGTGACCCCTGCATGGAGAAAGCAAGCATTTAGCGGGCATTTATCTCTGGATAATAGAGCTTCTGGACCTTGACAGGCAATGAGATCCTGTGAAGCCAGGGAGCATGAAGATATTGCTATGGCCTGGTGGGCACACCCGCAGCTCCCCCTGCTAAGGAGAGAGCTTGTCCTCGGCGCAGTGGCTCCCCACCCATGTTGAGATGGGACCCAGGGAGCAGCAGGAACAAGGCTGTGTGCCCAAGGTAGCAGTTTAGTAGCTCTGGATGCTGATCTCCTCTTGGTCTTCCCAGTGCTCACTTGGGGCCTATAGCACCCTGGCTTCAAGCCCCTACTCCACACACTGATGAACCTCTCCTGGCCTGAAACCCAGAATCTCAGTTCTCCCAACCGGAACAGCAGTGAGCAATACAACCAGTGGTGTTTGCACTTATAGGCCTTAGCAGAGGGATGGCCACAGAAAAAGAAAAAGCTCAACTGTGACAATTAACTGATTCTCAAGTGTGAACTAAACGTGATTTCCTGCCACCTTTTGGGGGGCAGTGCTACGAGGTACCAACCAGGAAAATCATTTGTAAAGAGTGCTAAGTGATGGTCACTAAAGCAAGAAAAATCAGAAGTTGGTGAAGGAGGGCACAGGAAGAAGATACATCGATAAGTAAGGAGAAGGCCTGATGATCCGTGCAGGTCAAATGCACCCACACACAGATGAAGTGATAAACAGAGCAAGGTGATAAAGGAGCAAGGTTTGCAAAATTGAGAGTCTGTGGGTCAGGTCAGGCAGGTAATGCTCAGGAGTGAGGAGGCCCCAGCTGTGAGCTGTGAGCTGGTTAGTCTCCTGGGAGGGGCATGTGGCCCACAAGGGAAGAGACCCCAAGCCCTGCTGCACTGTTCATGCTCAGTGCCCCCACATCTCACTTTTCAAGACAGGATTCAAATCTAAATTCTTATGTGAAATTTCCTTGTTTCAACATTGGTCAAGCCAAACAAAACTAGATCTCCAGTTTAGAAGATCAGCAGTTCCTTCAAAAGCCAACCGGAAAACAAACCCCACCTCTGCCCTATATCCTCCCTCCCACTTCCTGCCACCCAAGATTAACCCCCGAATCGCTATTTTTATTCTGGGGCAGTATAAGAAAGAACTGCAGGTTCAGCTTCCATCAGCTCTGTTATGAATCCTGACTCTACCCATTGGTGGTTGTGTGATTCAGGGCAGTTAATTAAAGTGCCTGAACCTGAGACCTTCCCACCTGGGACGGAGGGTCTAGAACACCTAGGTCATAGGGCTGCTTTGAGAATCACGAGACATTAAGCGTCAAGTTCAAGGTCTAAACTACAGGAAACACTGAGGAGAGGTTGATCTTTTTCCACCATCCTCGTTTACTGAACCACCTGACAACCAACAACATAGCTACACAGTCAGTAAGGATGGCATCAATGAGTGGCTGGAAAAAAACCCAGCCAGAAGGTCTGTAAGCAGGGATCCCGCCTACCCTCAGGCATGGCTGTGAGACCTGCGCCTACCTACCGCAGACATCACATTCTTGGGCAGTTTCATCAGCCCTCAGCGGGGGTGGGGGGCGGGGCAGGGGGTGGGGGCAGTGGGTGGCAGGACAGGATTCCCGCCCATGAATGAGGTCCTGGAACCAAGCCCATTACTACCGCTGAAGCAATCCTTGTTGCGACACCCTGCAGGTGCTGGGACATGCAGAGACGCAGAGCTGCTCGGCAGTAAACCAAACAGGGAGCCTGGAGCTTAGGTGCTGATGGTGGAGAAAGTCAGCAGGCTGATGAGGCTCAGAGACAACTTAAAGGGAGGGCAGGCTGTTTGAAGAAAGAGATCAGTCAAGTGGCTCCTCACAGGGCAGCTGAGGCCACAAACCACACAACAGTCTCAGCATAAACAAGGTGGCAAGAACTCGTTTCGGCCTGTGTCCAGCCTATCAATCACCAAAAATTCTATTGTGTACCTAGGATGTGCAACAGGAACTTACGAGACTTAGCCTCTACCTTGGGAAACCGGTCAGTTGCTTTGTACATATTTTCATTTTAAGCTTACAGTCACCTCATAATGGACAGATCATCATATAATTTTATATATGAAGAAATGGAAGGTCAGAGAGCTGAGACTGGAACCCAGCACTCCACGACACTGCTGCCATGTTGGCTAGGAGTATGGGCAAGGGTTGCTGGGTTTTTTAAGCCAAGCTAGGAAGTATCATTTTAAATGCAAGGCATTAAATGAGAAGCTTAACAAAATATCCTATAACTGTTTTTCTACCTCCCACATCCCCCCCCCCGCCCCAGTTCCCATCACAAGCATTTTTTTAAGGAGTTATTTGAAATCACTCCCTTACTTCCTCACCTCACAGGCATTGCTCAACCTTCTGTCATCAGTCCTCTGCTTCTGCCCCCTCCGCTCCCCCTCCCACCCCCACACAGTACAACATGTGCAGCTCTGGCAAAGATGAGCAATGACCTCTCTGTGTCTGAATCCCATTCTATGGCCCTTTACCTTCCTGTATCACCTGACTTCCCTGCAGGGTAAAGCTGGTCACTTTTCCTTTCGCAAGCCCTCTTCTGGATTCACATGACACTACTCTTTTTGCGACAATCCTCCCAACTCTCTGACCACTGATCTCTATCACTGATCTTCTGTTGACTTTAAATTTACATCACCAGCCAGGAGCACTTCCCCAGGCTTGAGCTGTATCTTCAACTACCTAGCAGACATCTCCACATGGGCACCACACAGTGACCCCCATGTCCTCCTCTCCTGGGCCCAGCATCAAACACCCAGGAGGCCACCAACATCCCTCCTCCCTTTTCACCAACATTAGTCAGCCACTAACTCCTCAACAGCTTCAAATCTGCCATATCTCTCCATCACTCAGTGCCATCATCACCTCACTAACAGATTACTGAATCTTATCTTTGGCCACACTCGGCATTCCCACATGTTCCTTCCATGTTCCTTCCCCATAGGACCCTTAGCAAACCTGCCACAACCCAGGTATCACAGCTGCCACGGGACCTCTGTGATCCCTGCTTCCCCACATCAGGGTACACTGCTGTATTTCCATGGCCCCCAAATCTCTCGCTCTGTACTTAGTGATCTGTTTACTTCTGGATCTTCAACTTCACTCTAACCTCTTTGAGGGCAGAAGCAAACCATCCTGGTCTTTATAATCCCAGAGCTTGGAATATGAGTAGACTCTCAGTATATGACCTTATGGAAAAGGTGAGGTTATGGTTGGCTGAAAGAGAGGTAGAGGTTTCTAAGACAGGGAAAGAAGGGAAGAAAGGAGGTCAAGAGGAGAAATGGGAGTGAAGAAAAGCAGGGTGGCTAAATGAGGGCAAGCCCCCAGGAGGCAACCACAGTTTGATTAACGTAGAGAGTTCCCAATCAGGTGAACATAATCTTGAATTTCATTTAGGCAAAGATTAATGAAAGCAAGACAAGCAAAAGCTAACATTTATAAAGCACTTAATTTATAAATGTATGATGCTACAGAGCAGGTATTACTGTCCTCGTGATTCAAAAGATCAATTACGGGGCAAGCAGATTTCCCCAAAGTTTATTGCTAACTTTTAATAATCAGAACCCAGCATCCTTTGGCTTCCACACTCCATGATCTTCAACACTACAAAAATAATTCCTTGTATTTGATTAGTAATTAAAACTCAAAAATTTCCCTCCCACATAATAGCTCATGGTTAGAGAGTAAAAGAAAGGCATGTCCACATGGGTTATTTAGAAAGAAGAATCTAGCAACAAGAATCAGGAGATAATTGAAAGGAATGAAGCAAGATGCAGAAAGACCAGAGGAAGTCAGTACAATGGGCCACACATGAGACTAGCAGGGCCTGAGTCTGGAAGATGACTGTAGGAGTAGCAAGGCGAGGACAGAGCAAAGGAGAGATATTGCAACAGAAGAAATAAAAAGACTAGGTTAAGTGACTGACTAGACGAAAAGCAAGGAAGAGAAAACTGTCCAATAGAGTACATACTGAGGTTTTATACTCTTTCAACCAAGAGATGAAAAAAATATTCATAAACAGGGAGAAAAGGAAAAGTTAGTAAAGGAGCTAGAGAAGGCAAGAGGAGATTCTCAGAAACCAGCAGAGACTAAAACAGCTCATTTCCCAAACCTGGCTACCAAATATGACTCCAGAAAACCCAGATACCATGTCTGAACTGACCAAATCCCAACTATTCCACATAATTTCAACAACAATTAAGAAAATGGGAAAGTGGATCCCAAAAGTACAAATCATCACCTATATCCAAGATCTCTGGATTTTTTATCCAATTCTAAAAGAAAAAACTCACAAATGAGTCACAGACATCGCTACACAGGCCCCTCCTGTAGGAACTCTTGCTAACTGCCTGCTGCTGGCATTTCATTCCCTCTTCGACAGACAGGGAGTGCTCTTATAATGTGCTTTCCCTTAGTCTTGCGGCTCATCCATTATGCACAGTGAATTGCTAGCCTGTTTCTATTCCTCTTCTTTCCTGTGCACTTTTTTCCTTTTTAACTTTATTGAATTATAATATATACTCCATAATATTCATCCATTTTAACTATATGGTTCAATGATTTCAGTAAATTTATAGAGTTGTGAAACCATCACCACATAATCCAGTTTCTATCCCCCCAATAAGATCTTTGGTACCCTTACAGTAACCGTCACTCCCACTTCCAGCTCACGCAAACACCAATCTACTGTCTACCTCTATAGATTTGCCTTTTCTGGACATTTCACTTAAATGGTATGTGGTCTTTTCTATTGGCTTCTTTCCCTCACAAAATGTTTTTGAGGTATATGCATATTATAGCTGTTATTTCATTCCTTTTTATTGCTGAATAGCATCCTATTGTATGACTATAATGCATTTTGTGTATTCATCAGCTGACATTTGAGTTAATTCTACTTTTAGCTATTATAAGTAATGCATATGAGTCTTTTCATAGGCATATGTTTTCATTTCTGTTGTGTAGGTACATATGAATGAAATTGTTTGGTCATATGACAAATTAAGGTTTAACTTTTTAAGAAACTAACGAACTGCTTTTAAAGTGATCATATCATGCCCTAGCCAGTTTGGCTCAGTGGTTAGAGTGTGAGCTCTCAGACTGAAGGGTCCCAGGTTTGATTCTGGCCAAGGGTACTACCTCGGTTGCAGGCTTGATCCCTGGCCCCGGCTGAGGCACCTGCGGGAGGCAACAATCAATATGTCTCTCTCACATCAATGTTTCTCTCTCTCTCTGTCTCTCACTCTCTCTCTCCCTCCCACTCTCTCTGAAAAAGCAATGGAAAAAATATCCTTGAGGATTAAAAAATGAAAATTAAAAAAAAAAAATAATAAAGTGACTGTATCATTTTAAATTCCCACCAGCAATGTACAAGGTTCCTGTTTCTCCACATCCTTGGCAAAGCTTGTTATTGTCTAATTTATAGCCATTCCAGTAGGTATAAAGTAGTATCTAACTGTGGTTTTTATTTGAATCTCCCTAATGACTAATGATGTTGACCATCTTTTCATGTGTTTTTCAACGAAATGTCTATACAAATATTTAGACCATTTTTTAAATTGGGTTGTTTTCTTATTAGGAAGTTGTGAAAGTTCTTTGTATGCATATTCTGAATATAAAATTCTTTATCAGAAATGTGATATGCAAATATTTTCTCCCAGTCTCTTTTCCATGTCCTCTGTAATGGTTAACAGTCTTCTCTCTCTCCTACTGCTGCTTGTGGCTCACCCACTTCTGGGCACCACTTCTCTTCCCCTGAACACAAGCCATGCTGGAATCCTTGCTGTCAAGTAAAGTGTAAGTGAAGAAAAGAGGAGGAGAACCAGATAACACGGGAACAGAGAAACAAAAAATTAAAGTTGTGTTTGTCAGTAAACACCTTGAATCTTTCCATAAGAAGCTGGAGTCAAGAAAAAAAAAATTTACTGAAATCCAAAGATCATGTCTATAGCATAGCACCCTGAATACGCCCAATCTCATTTGAAATCCAACGATCATGATGAGGAAGTTTAGAAAATTAATTGCCTCAATCGTCCTTGCAGTAAGCTTTAATAAACAAAAAGAAAATAGGGTTTCACCTCCTCGCCTTATTCAAAAAAACACTGGAACACCAGCCCCCAAAACGGAGGGACTCTAAGAGCCCTATTCATTATCTATGCTCTTTTATCCAAAAAATATCTTTTGAGTGCCCACTATGTACCACATACTATAGCCATTTAAGGTGAGGCCCAGATAGGATATCTAAACTCTCAAAATACATAATTTGGGGCATTTGTGGGGAGGTCACTGAAAATTTGGGAACAATTTTTTCCATTTACTACCAAATCCCAAATCTAACACCTAAATTTCATGGATCCTAGCGAACAGAAGAGAAAGACAAAGTAACAGGAAAAGTAATAAGGGCCTCCCCACTTGATGCCCAATTCTGAAATAAGCTTTTGCCTCCAAAGTGCTCTTTCCCTTCTGACTCAGCAAACGTAACTGCTCACACTGGCCAGAGATTGCTTTGTGCTTGCAGGGGATGAGGTGGTGTGGGGTCCCTTTGCCGCTGTGGTATATGAGCAACATCAGTGAAGGGAACATGGAAGTCTCACGTGGTTTCATCTCATGAGGAACAGTGTGACTTCCCCTACAGTAAACCCTTCAGCAGGCACATTTCCCTTTAGCAGCACACTTCCCAAGACCTCTCTTTGATCAATATCTGAGGGGAGCCAGAAAACAGGGAAGAGACAAGGCTGCTGAAGAAGTGGGGGAAATGATGTTTTACAGTATTCAGCATCATAGGCACATATGATCTCAGTTAATCTTGGTAAAAATGCTGTAAGAAATCTGAAGCTTGGAAAAGGTATTTAGTCAAAATCACACACCAGCCATTCAAATGCTATTTGCTCAAATTCAAACTTTGAGTTTGGATGGAATATAGTTATCATAAAGAAATATAAGGACTTATAAGACAAGCATTCAAATGATATTAAATCTTTTTTCTTTTTTGGTTAATCCTCACCCAAGGATATTTTTCCATTGATACTGAGAGAGAGTGGAAGGGAAGGAGGGAGGGACAAAGAGAGGGAGAGAGAAAAACATCATGTGAGAGACACACCACCAACCAGTTGCCTCCTGCAGAAGCCCCAATGTGGGGGGGTGGCGAGGATAGAGCCTGCAGCCCAGGTATGTGCCCTTGACCTGGAATTGAACCCAAGACCATTTGGTGCACGGAATGATGTTCTAACCACTGAGCACACTTGGCCAGCGCAGATTCTTAATGGGAATCTACGTTTGAGGAAAACACAGGAGCTCACATAAATCTGAATCCTGACAGAGATTTTCTAAAGCCTTGCAGGTTCCAGAAAGTCCAATTCCAGGAAGATCAGGTGACTTTATGGAGGTCACACAGCTAGTTAATGTAAAGCCAGAACTAGAACCCCAGAGATTGTAAGAACAGGATGCTGAATGCATTGGAGCTTATAAAACACTTATGCATATGTCATTGTTAGATTTTTTAAGTATTTTTAACAATGTCCAATTGCACAAAGTCCCATCATACAGGCCCTTAATTAAATGTGCTCAGGTTGGGGGAGAAAAAAGCATGAGGTGGAGGCAAGAATGGGGAGACACAAGCTAACATAGCCTGAGTGCCTTCTTGGGCCCAGGTTCTGAGTATCTCACATAATCCTTATTACAATCCTACCATGATTATAAGCAGTGTCATTTCAGAGATGAGGACACTGAGTCACAGAGACGTTAAGGAGCTCTCCCACGGCCACAAAGCAGCATTCAGACGGAGAACACACATGGAAATGTGTGGTCTGTGCTTCATGGCCGGCTGAAAAGAGAGCACAAAATTAGACAACTCTTGTGTGGCAAAGTTGTTCATGTCCAAAGAGAGTACCTTTGAATTTCTTCCCAACTGTTTCATTTTTTTTCTTTTTCCTGCCAGACATTAAACCAGGAGTAACCTATGCTGAACCCTCGCCTCACCCGTCCCGCAGTGTTTCCCGACACATGTACTTGCTGACAGTCCATCACAACTAAAGAATGGGGTTCAACCTGACATTTGCAAAATTACCAGGTAAGCCGCAGGGAAAATGCAAAGGACAGTGTGCTTGACCAATAACCGTCATTCAGACTATGTGGCAATTTGGGGGGTTTGTTGGCCACCGAACCAACTAACAAAATAAGCCAGCAAGCGTTTAGCCTTGCCCTTCACTAGGTACGAAGCAGCACCCAGGCAGGATGGCGTCGCTGGGGTACACGTGACTTCACTCAACTTGCTATCACTTCACTTCAAGCTTTGTTTCATCTAGAGACCATCTGAAAGGACAGAGAGGTTAAATTAATAACATCTGGGGAATATTTTTATATTCTAAACTCAAGTACATACTACTTTGCAGAAGTAATAAGCGTAAAGCAAGGTTCACTGAGGTTCCCCAGGAGGCCAGAGGCAACATCAACCTACTCTCCTGGGTAACTATTTAGAACATGATCAGTGGTGCCATGGTAGTGACGCCCTATAATTTGCATGACTCTAGTATTTCATTCCCACCTGGCAGGTAGAGCAGCAGTGACATATTATTGATACTTTCACATTCTGTGCCAAGGGTGACACGCCCCAATGAGCAATAATGTAGCTTCACCAAAAGCAGAAGAACCAAACTTCTTTGCCACTCGTTCTATCACTCCCAACACAACGGCAACGCATGAGAGACTGTAATGAGTGCCTTAAGTTCGAGTGAACACCTACTGAATACTAGACACTGTGCACGACATGTTTGCAGAGCATTTAACTTTCAGAAGGTCCAGCAAAGTTAATCTTTATTCCATTTTACAGTCATGAAATGACTAAACCAGAACTGCCAGGTAGGACTTTCCGCAATGATGAAAATTCCCTTCATCCGCACCGTCCGATGCAACAGCCACAGCGGTTACTGCTCTCTCTGCTGCAAATCCCAGGCCCTCCTCCAGCACAGTCCCCCGTACACACAAACACAGACAATCACAGCCCACACACCGCACACAACCACACCACCACTCACCCTCACACCAGCATAAAATGATAATTTACTATGGAATCAGTGCCCAGGTCATTGTTAATTTAAAAGGAGTTGGGGGAGTAAAGTAGGGGAAAGACTAATCAAGAAAATGTACCCTCAATTATCACTCTGTATCAAAGTCTGCATGAAGTAATACAGGAAAACGTCCTAATAAACAAGAAGCATGTGAGAAAACAGCCTTTACACTGTAAAAACAGCTCCCAGTTTCTCCTAATTGGATCGCCAAGCTATCTGACAGTAAAAATGGCCCTAACCCAGTCACGCTCTTTATCGACAGTGAAGAACATGGTAAAACTGGCTGGGCAAAGAAAGCCACTCACTTTTCAGGTCATGGTTCCTGAGCAGGCGCAGTGCAGAGAAATGCCTCTGAGCATACCCACATGCCTGGGTGAAACGGGAGGCAGAAGGGAGAAATGGTGGTGGGATAGCTGGTAGAAAAGAACTATGACACAGACTCAGTTCTAAAAAAAAATTAATCAGACAAAACTCTTTATATGACATTTGAACTTTCCAGCACTTTCTGCTTCTTAGGAACCAGTCACCTTTTATTAGCACATTATCTCATAAAGTGACCATAACAGACTTTAATAATTTAAGCTGCCCTGTATATGGGGACTTTGCAAATGAAGTAATAACCAAGCCCAGCCAACCACACACCACACAGCAGTTCAGGACCACTGTGGAGTGAGGTCACTCATGTGGGGACAATTTTCACGTACAAGACAGAGTACAGAGAAGGATTTTTTTTTAACATTCTGATTTAAGACTCTGTATCTAACAATAACCATAATTGGTCAGCTAATTATCACTTAATATGAGTGCTATATATACAATCACAACTTTGAGCTGCTATAATGACATACTCAACATGCACACAGTGCCTGACCAACCACATTCCACACGGGACATGCAGAGTGAGTGGGTCCAGCACGCAAACCCTAGGGCTGAACTGGTCCATGCCTAGTGGGCTACAGCTAGCGCACTGTCCGATTTGGATTTACAAGGGCTCTGAAAACCACTCGTCAGTGCCTGTTTCAAGCACAGCCACCATTTCAGGAGATGATGTAGCTGCCCCTTTCAGCCTGTGTCCCTCAGCTGGACCACATATCCTCTCTCTACTTTCCTCAGGGATCTAGTCTTAGATGAAAGTGACTGCTAGCCGTTTAATTGGGGAAAGTAATTCAAGCAAGTATCTTAACCCAGGAAAAACTGCACATCTTATGGAGCTTCTAAGACATGGATGCTGATGTGGACCTGGCAGTGCCCAAGCCACCAAGACTGCAACCCTTCATTGTGTGAGACGGGCCTGCACAGTGGGCTCGAGGCAGTATCTGAAACTGGCAACAGGAACCCAGGTGGCAGCTGAATCAGGCATTTAAACTCGTAAAGCTTAATAACACTATGGGTATCGTCATCACAGGCTAGTCCAGGTATAAATTACAAGCCTGTGTAAAGATATTTCAGCCAGGAAAACCAGTTTTTACAAACACTTGTAGCAGGGGATAAAATGGAATGAATTAGAAAGAGGACAAGAATACTCAGGAAAAGACTATACTTAAATTTCAGGCAGCAACTTAAGAACCTGTTTTTGGATTATAGTCATCAGACCTTCCCTGTTTCACTTCTTCAAAAAAGGAAACCAACAACATGTACACTACAGTGCCTGTCATGTGGGGAAATGAGGGCCACATTCATGCTGTTACCTCTAAAACAAAACCACTCCAAAACACAACTGGTAAACATGAATTAGTGACAAGTAAAAACTCAGAAATGGCCTTCCTTGTAACCTTACATCTAAAAAGTACATTTTAAAATTGTGTCAGTTCAGGTTTTCAAAAAGAGCAGATGACACAATGTGATCAAGTGGCCAAGAGCCTTACTGGGGGCAGTGCCGCGGGGATCACAGGCTGTGTGCAAGTCTGCCCCGGGGAGTAGCGGGAGCAGTGGGGAGCGGGGTGGGGGGGGCCAGGGGCACTCAGGGGGCAGTGCAGTGGAAGAAGGTTTTGACTAAACTGAAAGAGTCCTCCAGCCAGTCATTCATCAGAAGCCCCCCGTCTTAGGAACGGGCTTGTCCTCCTTGTCCTCGTATCCTCACTGTGCTCAGAACTGGCTGGTGGCTGTCCACAGGAAGTATGGCATCAGCAAGAAAATGGTGGTGGGGTCAGAGCGCTGAGCCGGAGCTGTCCATCAATTACATGCTCTGGCATGGGAGGTCCCAGCCCCTTTGTGGCTGTAACATAAATCTAATGCTCACAAACCATTCCAGTGATTACATGATAGATGGGAAAGTATAGGTGTTTCACAACATGAACTGAGAACTAAAACTCCCCCCAAAAGTAAAAGGTTTAAAGATTTTATTTCTAAGTGCAATAGGTAAAATCTAGTAAAATCTTGTAAACAAAAAAAGTACCAGCCTACAACTACTTTTTAAAAAATTTTTCAATTACAGTTGACATTCAGTATTATTTCAGTTTCAGGTGTACAGCATAGTGGTTAGACATTTATACAATTTATAAAGTGAACCTCCCCCATAAGTCTAGTATCTACCTGGCATCATACAGAGTCACCACAATATTATCTGCTACATTCCCTATGCTTTACACACCATGACTATTCTGTAACCGCCAATCTGTACTTGGTAATCCCTTCACTCAGCCCCTAACCTTCCCCCAATCTAGCAATCATCAGTTTGGCTTACAACTATTCGTAACAAGTGCCCTCCTTGATAATAAACTAAAACATTAAAAACAATTGTTTCTATTCCTAAAAATGGTCCCTAAAACTTCATAAGTCCTATAGGAAAGTCATGAGCAAAAAATTCAAAATGACCCACTAATTTTACTTTTCCCCTTGATGATTAAATAACTTAAAACTGGCCCTGACTGGGAAGCTCAGTTGGTTGGAGCATCGTTCTGATGTGCCAAGGTTTCGGGTTTGATCCCCAGTCAGGGTACATGCAGGAGGCACTCAGAGAATGCATGAATGTGTGGAGCAACAAAATCAATCTCTTTCTCTCTCTCTCTCTTCCCCTCTCCCTCTCCCTCCCTTTGAAAGCAATAAATAAAAAGTTTTTTAGCCCGGCTGGGCGTGACTCAGCAGTTGAGCATTGACCTAGGATCCAGGCGATCGGAGTTCGATTCCCGGTCAGGGCATATGCCCGGGTTGCGGGCTCAATCCCCAGTCAGGGGCGTGTAGGAGGCAGCCCATCAATGACTCTCTCATCATTGATGTTTCTCTCTCTCTCCCTTTCCTTTCCTCTCTCTGAAATCAATAAAGATATATTAAAAAAAATAAAAAATAAATTTTTAAAGTAAAACTTATTTAAAAAAATAAGCCATAAAACTTAAAACTGAGAAAGAGATATGTCAGAGAGCACGTTAAAGGCCACACTAAAAGAATAGCCATGTGCTAGCCATTTTATTTCCTTACTATATGAAATTTCAATTTTCTGTCCTCAGATTTTGTTGAGTCTATTTGTAAAGATGTCAAACACTAATTTAAAATTCAAAGTAATTTTCACTGATATTATTTATTTTCATTTTCAAACAGTTAGCAAAGAGAACAGGAAATGTCACATTTTACTCAAGGGACTACGGGGCAGGGGCAGATTTAGAGGCCACCAATTATTTAGCTACTCAAAATACTAACAATACGCTAAGCTGACTCTTTACATCACTAAAGACATTTTCAAAGTCGCCCAAAATGGCAGCGGCCAGCCCATGAGGGAGCCTAGGCATCCCTGGGCATGCATGTGAAGCGCTGAGGTGACGTCTCCCACTTCTCCTACAGATTCCGAGCTGCCGAGCCCAGGGAGCCTGGCTCCCAGCAACACCAGCGATGGCCCCAGGAGGAACGCCACCCTTAACGAGTTTGACACCATCGTCATGCCTGTGCTCTACCTCGTCATATTCGTGGCGAGCGTCTTACTGAATGGCCTGGCGGTGTGGATTTTCTTCCACATTAGGAATAAAACCAGCTTCATACTTTATCTCAAAAACATAGTGGTTGCTGACCTCATCATGACGCTGACATTTCCATTTCGAATAATCCATGACACAGGACTGGGGCCTTGGTACTTCAACGCTATCCTCTGCAGATATACTTCGGTTTTATTTTATGCAAACATGTATACTTCCATCGTGTTTCTTGGGCTGATAAGCATCGACCGCTATCTGAAGGTGGTAAAGCCATTTGGGGACTCTCGCATGTATAGCATAACCTTTACAAAGGTTTTATCCATTTGTGTTTGGGTGATCACGGCTGTTTTGGCCTTGCCAAACATCATCCTAACAGATGTTCAACCAACTAAAGAAAATATTCACGACTGCATGAAACTTAAAAGTCCCTTGGGAGTCCAATGGCATAATGCAGTCATTTACGTCAAAAGCTGCTTGTTCGTGGCTGTGCTGGTGATCCTGATCGGATGCTACATAGCCATATCCCGCTACATCCACAAGTCCAGCAGGCAGTTCGTGAGCCAGTCAAGCCGGAAGCGGAAACACAACCAGAGCATTCGGGTGGTGGTGGCCGTGTTTTTCACATGCTTTCTGCCGTATCACTTGTGCAGAATTCCTTTTACTTTTAGTGACTTAGACAGACACTTAGATGAATACGCGCACAAAATCCTGTATTACTGCAGAGAACTGACACTTTTCTTGTCTGCGTGCAATGTGTGCCTGGACCCAATAATTTACTTTTTCATGTGTAGGTCATTTTCAAGAAGGCTCTTCAAGAAGTCAAATATCAGAACCAGGAGCGAAAGCATAAGATCACTGCAAAGTGTCAGGAGATCGGAAGTCCGCATATATTATGACTATACTGATGTGTAGGAGTTAAAGGCTACAAGGCCTCCCCTTGTTTGTTAGAGTCAATATGTACAAGCTGTAAATAAATGTTTCTTTTGATTATCCTTGCTTCAGCCCATCAAAATGTGCATAAACAGAGAACTAAAATGATATAAAATCTGGGTATAATGTGAAACTCCAAAAAACATTAAGGCAGACCAAAAAGTGAGATAAATGAGAGGTAGTGCATGGCTAAGAGGCTGGGCTCTTGACGCAGAGCTGAAGGGGCAGAGGCAGAAAGAGCCACGTCAATGTCAAGGCACAGCGGCCATCTCCCAGGAAACGCTGCCACTCCACAGCCACTCTGGGGAGAAATAAAAAATATAGAGAAGGGAGTTCTACCTAGCCTTCAAGTTTAAGTTTAGGGAAAGAAAATGCTGTTTTGAATACAGCTCATTTACATAACTGAGTACATCCTGATTACTAGGCCTTCTGTCATTCCATCTGCAGATATGCAGGACCTTTGGCATCACCCCTTTATCAATGACCTGTTTATCAATGTCCTGTGCATATTTTTAAAAACTTGTGTAGTATAGGGGTAGGGCGGGAGAAGGTTCCACAACATTTGTTAAGATTTGTATTTGAGAGATTGAATTCAATGAACTGATTTTAAACTTAGGCAATTTTAGAAAAAGAGAAGTGTGACTGAATATTAGGCCGAAACACTCTGAACTTACATGTGTCATTATTACACACCTATTCTGCATTTACATCTTCATGCTGAGGGTAGAGCAGAGAATATGGAAGCTTGGCTAATAATTGAGTACATGTAGTTTATCAAAAAGCCATTTAATAGTCTTTATTTTAGAAAAATTATTAATGAAATTGTCTTCCCTTTAAGCTTTATCTCACCTTTAATAATATCATTCATTTAAAAAACTGTTTAGTATGTTAGTCAGGTTTGAAAAAGGGGTTGGTAGTGAAGGGGCTAGAAGAATTATCTGAGGATCTCTATCGAAATATCCATCTCTCCATCAAGATTCCAATTCCATAAATTCCAGGGCACTCCAATATATGAATATATACACCTCACTTGGTTATTTCAATAGCTACCCCCTCCCCGAACTGTGTGCCACTAGCTAGGTTAAGATTGCCATGTTTTACACCAGCTAATGTGAAAAAAGTTTGAAAGGCTAATTCCTTTCTCCATCCTGCTCATAATACTGAGGATGAGTAACAGCCACCCTATACAAAGTGAAGGGACCAGTACTGCAGCTGGAAAATACCCTCAGCACAATGTCCTATCCCTCTATCCCCCGTTTCTCTCCACTACATCACAGCTCCCAAATATCTCAAAAATGGTAACACCCACCTTACTCCGTCTGTGCACGTGTGTATGCACATATAAATGCATGATCACTTGGAACCCAAAACTAAGGGTCTACCATCTTTAATAGTGTCAAATGGCTCCATTTAGCACTCTGGAATTTACCAAACACTTCTCAACCCCAGACCTCAATTCTAAGAGGTCTTTAAAATATTTCAATCCCATTCTAATGTTTCTAAAATTGGAACATTGTATAGTGGGCACATTTAATGTTATAGTGATTTTACTCTCTGAAATTACATTATTGTATTAGTGGGACATCTTAAATGCTGACTTAGAAAAAACAGAAAGAACACTGTCCCCATCTAAAAAATAAATTGTGTTATAAAAATATTAAAATCATACTCCTTATGTTTTACATCATGCCCATGCTGTGGTCTCAAAAATTATTTATCCTGGCCAACCAAGAATAAATATTTACATGAGTAAAATATTATCAATAGAATAACATTAAATATTAGCACTGAATAAATTTTTTAAATTAATTGATAATTTGAAAATAACCTGAAGTCTAGCATTTCTTACATGAGCTTTTGGATTATAACTCAGTATTACAGGATCCGCTCAGGCAGTAATAAATAACACACTTGTTCTTCCTGTATGCACATGGGAAAACATATTCAGACAACTTCAAAAAAGAAAATCTATCTATTCTTTCTAAAACTTACATTCAATGAAACTGATTTGTAGAAAATCTTTCAGTGAATGTCTTGCTCCCTGTATTCACTACCCAATTCATACCATTTTATTTCGTTTCCAAACAGTACACCAGTATTGTTTTTCTCAACTAAAGCTTTAAGAAAATGTTAACTAGGAAAATCCACAAATTTAGATTAAGAAGTTAATGCAAAATTGTGTGTGCACATGCACACGTGTATACACAAGATCATACAGCCTAAACAAAGAAATTTTATGATAACCATAGGGGAAAAATAAAGAAATGTGAGATAATAGTAAAAAAAATTAAGAAAACAAGGACAAAATAAAGCTTTGGAGTCCTTTAAATTTTATATTTTTTCCAGACTAAACACCACAAGAAGATAGATAACAAAATAATAAATACTTACTAGGCACGTACCATGTAAAAAAAATAATATTGTGCTAAACATGATACTTAAAATAATCTTTGGATATCCCTAAATGAATTTCTAAAAGTAAATATTTCTTAAAAGCAAATATTTTCAAATTTCAACAAAATGCAGGCATCTCCTAGATGCAGAATTTGGTATACCCTTAGCCTTCTAGCACCATCTAGTGGTAAAATTCATGAAACAGAGGAAGAAAACGACTAGTGTCCTAAAAGGCCTACCAAGCCCTTCCCTAGTCTTTCTTTAGCTATCTTTAGTGCTAATGTGTACACACACACACACACACACACACACACACACACACGCACGGAACTGGAGCTGCCTAGAAAAACATAAGATGCAAATGGTTGAAAAGAATAATTAAGACCTACGGAAAGTTATCTTACAGATGTTAAAAAAAAAACCACTAAAAAGGCAATACACATGGATTTCATTGGGAAAATGCTGCTACAAATATTGACTGCTCTTTCCTAAATTACATACATGAAAATATAAATTAAAAATAACATCTATGGATTGAAAGTACACAAAAACACATTTATTACTGTTGAAGTGGAGGGAATAAGACTGTGTTGAAAGTTATACTTATCAAGAAACTCATGGGATTCAAATGCCAACTTTTGTTTTGAATATTCTTAAGGCTTTTATAAACCACAATAAGAAATCATCTAAAGAGATAAGAAATCATCTAAAATGATAAAAACGATGTATTGTGGCTTTTAGACCACATATCCTTTTTTATCCTCACCTGGAAACCCACGTAATGGAAATAAATTGGAAATTCCTTTATCTCTAACAGCTTCATAGGCAAACATTCTCAATGAAAGTAAAGTGGCCAATTTCTCTTCGAATAAGGCCAGAGAATATCCACTGCGTGCAGTCTGGGCAGCATCTGCCAGAACTCTCAGAAATGAGCCACATGTCTGACTAAGTCAGTGTGGCTTGGGAACAGGGTCTAGAATAGTCACCACATTTTTCAGAGTCTCCAAGTCTAGGTCTGGATTTAAATGTTAGAAACAAAATTCCCAGCTCTGACACACTTACATACACACATACGCAGACCAACATACCACATGTATAACAAGGACTGATGGTTTTATTAGTACAAGTGCGTCACTCAGCCCCTTAACCTAGTAACTACTTTAAATAGTCTTAAAAATCATTTCCTGTGCTTAATATTGTAACTACTAGCCTAAACCAAAATATCTCCGATAATAGTGAAGCCATCTATAAATTACCAATAAATATCTATGTGTTTTTCAAAAAGCCTGAACCATATCATGTGTCTTAAAATTTTTATTTTGTGCAGCTAGAGAAATATCACCATAATAAAAGAATGAATATGTAAGGACATGAATATTAGGCAGAACATTTATATACTATTTAAACTTGGAGTCATCTAGATCAGTGCTTCACAACACAATCAAAGTCAATGCATCCTTTCTGAGATAGTCAACATATTTTTAGTACGCTGATATAAAGCCATAGATCAAATCTACCTACACATACACATGAGTACACATACACACAGACCTCAGCTTACACAGTAGTGCGGACCATAAAAATAACTGCAAAGCAATATTAGTAATCAATAGAAAAAATTATTGTCCATAAGTTTAAAAATTTGTCAAAATATTAAAAGCTTTCTTACTGCTGGTTATAAATTTTAAAAAGTAAATTTATAGCAGTGGAAATATTGAGAATTAAAGTGTTTTATTCCTTTGTAAAAAAGAAAATTTAAGAGTGCGGTGAATAGTGCTAGCCTTGCTGGTATATAACAGGACAGAGTAGACATCTCTCTCCGCCTTGTAGAACTGTCGCACTCCTTTCTAAGATTGAGTCAGCTTCCAACATTCTATCTTTTCATCTCCAGAAATGCCTTTAATGCGAAGCTTTCTGCCAGCATCACTTTCTCTACACTCTCAGGGAGCTATTTCTTCTATAACTCCCTCTGGTTTGACTTCCACTTCCAGGTCATCACTTTTCACTTCTTTGCTGCACTTGCATCTGTGTGGGTCAGCTCTCCCCTCTGATCATCCCCTTTCATGACTATCACGGGCTTCATCAGGGCAAAAGGAGGCAGCACCCACACACCTGCTGCCTGTGGAGCTGAACAGCAGGTGCGCAGGGACCTGGCGGGGGAAGAAGCGACGCAACCAGGCACTGACCGTGAGGCACGTGTATTACTGACACGGTAAACCTTGAACTAGAGAGTGAACAGCGACGTTTGTACTTCATGCAATTAATCAGCTAATGCACTATGGTAACTCAGATTTCAGCCATGTTGTTAGAAGACTGGTATTATTTAAGCAAGTTATGGTAACTCAAATACATGTATGTCAGAACCATAAAATCAAGGCTGGCCTGCTGCTGTGTGTGTGTGTGTGTGTGTAACGATAATCGTAACGAAGAAAAAAGAGAGGGAGAAATTGATAATAAAATAATATGTGATTTAATATCAAATCCTTAGGTACAACTATGTGAGAAAATAGCAGCTGCTGATTCAGCTGGAAATAGTTGATGCTTGTATCTCTATTTAATCATGAGAATGCCACTTATTAGTATTAGTGATGTGGCTTTCTAAAATGAGAAACATTTCTTGAGACGATTCCAAATAAAACAGTATTTAGACAAAAGCTACATTCATGGAAGGGTTTGGTTAATGTATATTAAACCAGTCAAAAATATATCTTACCCACAAAATAGAATTAAATCATGGGCTTAGATATTTATAAGCAGGTTTTTCACCCCTGGGAAAGTTTAATGGGATACTTCTATGAGAAGCACAGGACAAGTCTTCCCTAAGGAAGACTGCTGCATACTTTCCAAGACATCCACCATCCACCAAATAGTGGGAGATAAAAATACTCCAGATATGACAACTGCCCCTGGGGTAGTACTGACTACAGTGAGAGCCCTGATCTAGGTTCCTGAACCATCCACAGTCAGAGAGAAGAACATGCCCAAGGTTCCAAGCACTACAGAAACCCAAGCCTCTAGACACAGGAAGGCCTACATAAATCTGGGGAGGCATATGGCACTAATCAAAAATTAATAAAAAATAAGGCAAAATTTTTATTCCTACCTCTCCATAAACACAAAAAATTGTAAAAAGAATACATGATTTTTATAAAGTCTATATGCACGCTTCATTAGGTGCTTACTTTGAAGTTTAATATATTCTCTGCAAATGCCATTTGAAAGACTGCTATATATACACATCCACACACCTAAAATTAGGGGGTGAAAACAGACAAGGTAATGACGATACTCAAATCTTACGTAGTACTTACCAGCACTGTCCCATGCACTTTACACATATAAATGTTTTAGTGCCCACAATCACCCTTGAAGTAGGTATCCTATTATTATTCCCATTTTACAGATGAGAAAACTGAGGCACACTAGCCAAGGGAACATGGCTGGGAAGTGAAGTGACGGTGGCAGGTTAGGAAGCTGGGGAGTCCATGCTGCGGCCTAGACTGCATCACTTTCTCTCCCCAACTCATCCGAGGAGGCTCCTTACCCTTGAACTTAGTTAACAGCATCATCACCACCCAGGCACCTGAACTGGAAATCCAAGTCATTCTACACACCCTCTTTCCCTCACCCCCATTAACCACCCTGCACCCAATCCTGCCAATTTACCCTCAGGAATGGTGGGCAAGCCAGGCCTCTGCCCTGCCTGGCCCTGCATGGGGCTGAGCTCAGGCCTGGGGCTGGGCTGCCAGGTCTCATGGATGAGCAAGGATTTGAGAGGAGGGCAGAACTGGAACCCCCCTCACTGTGTGCCAGGCTGAGAGAAGAAAATACACCAACTGCCATGATTTTAAACTGACTGAACTACTGCTTGAGACCTTGACTTTTCTGTTCTTTCCCAGTCCCTCGCACACTCTTTTCTAGTACTTTTAACACTGACTGGCTGTTTCTAATGAAATAACAATAGCTAATGTTTATTGGGCACTCCTCATTCACTGAACACCACTCTCAGCACCTGAAGTAGATCCACCCACATCACCCCACAAACCCCTGCGGAAGCACCAGCCCTGCCTCCTCACAATAGAGATGAAGAGTCCCAGTCCCATTCCCAAGGTCACACAGTTCATTCCCATGGTCACACAGTTCAGAAAGACTGTTGCTGGGATCTGGACTCAGGCAATGAGGCTCCAGAAGCTCAGATTTTAACCATGGCTCCATACTGAAATGCAATGCATCCCTGATACATTACTGATACAGTGGTGCCTCGGTTATTTAATGTAATCTGTTTCTGAAGACCGTTTGAGTTCTGAAACATTCTAAAACCGAGGGATCCACAGCCCACAGCTAGGCCTCAGGATCTTGCCCTCAGCGGAAGCTGAGTGGCATGTTCTACTTCTGAGGCTGAAGCATTTCCTGCCAGGTTTACGGTGTTCAGAAACGGAAATGTTCGTCAACAGAGACGTTCAAAAACCGAGGCACCACTGTACTACCAAAAGCCTTGCTAATTATTTATGTTACCAAATGCTATTAACATAAATGAGTAACTCAACACCACAACTAAGGCAGGGCTTGAGGTAGAGGAGTGCTCTTACCCAGAGGCTCAGTCACTTCTTAATAAACATGGAAGATAATATCATTATGAGGACATTAAGTTAAGCCAATCGATCAGGCATATTTGATCATTTTATCCCCTTATAAGTAGGATGAGCACATAATTCATTATCAAAACCTGGATACTTTTGAGAGTGAAGTGTCCCTGAGCTGACACAACCAGTATAAACAGGGACAGAGTGGCAAACCGGGGCAGAGGGCCCATGCTCCAGCACATGAGAGCTCCTGTTTACATTAGGATTGTGGTACCTACTTAAACACGCAGCTCAGAGCAAGGAAAAAGAACTCGGGGGAATCAGCCATGTCATCAGTGAGAAGCCCCACTGCGAAGCTTCTTCCAGCCAGCTTCCTAACACAGCTGCAAGCCCTGGGTGCTGGATTAGCAGCCAGTCAACACTCATCTCTAATGGATGCTTCCTGGAGTGAGGATATGGCTTGCAGGTTAATGCTTGTTGCTAGTGGTTTTGTTTAATGCCTCAGGAAAGGATCCAGCCCACCCAAATGGAATATTTTTGTCTGCTTTTGCTTCCTGGAGGAAGACTTAATCTAAATTCTAATTTAAACTCTTTCTTTCCTCCACAGCAAAACCATCATGATTCATTCTTAACATTATTAACTACTAAGTGCCAAATTTATTATTGGTATGATTTCAACAGATTTTAGAGATGGTGGCTGCATTCGCCCTTTCAAGGCACAGGCCTCCAACGAGACAACTAAACAAATAGGCTGGTCAGGAGGCAGAGCCACATAGGGGTGCTGGTGCGGGTCACCTACAACAGGGGGTTAGATAAATGCCACCTACAGGACGTCTGAGATGCTCCTGAAAGGCTGATCAGGCCCCACCCTGTTCGAGAATATGGGCTCTGATTTAGCCTTCCAGTCATGATTCAGTTTCACAAGTGTAACCACATGACCTCATTCAACCCACCACATCATCTGTGAGAATCAGACAAAGGTATCACATCAAGCACAGCTACTTCCTGAACAGCCCATTCAAGGACTGAAAACAGAAACTTGGCCTCCTTGGTCCTTCGTTCTGATTGTGCCAACTGGTCCATACAAAACAGCGTAAGAATCACCACTGAACTCACGTTATAAACAAAAGATACATGAGTTCTCTACAACATTAATTGCCTAAAACCACAAAGAATTTCTCAGGCTGCCAAGGAAATTAAGTGGCCAAGGAGAACGAGACAACCTTCACATTCTCTGAAAGTACCACAGGTGTGCTTAGCTAATATCAGTCTTCTGGACAAAAACTGATTCCATATACTTCAGGTGTGGTTTACTCTTTGGGTTTAAAAAGAAACAGAACTGCATGAGTTCACCCCAGCACTTCCTCTGACTTCAGTTAACCTCAGGGAAGCTCCTGAAGTCGCTGGTGTGCTCCTCCCACACATCCCTGAAGCATGAACAAGTAGTATCTGTTCAGCAGAACAACTCTGGGAAAGTTTATCTAATGAGAATGAAGTAATCTCATTCCAGCTGAGGTTTCTCTCAGTGATTTCTCAAGGTTCATTTTTCTAACTTGTTCTAACGATTTACTAAAAAGCTGAGCAGTTAGAGCACTAAGTAAAAAAGCTGTCTTATAAAGTAGTGTGTTATCCTTTAACTTACCTATCCTAAACTGAATCATTGTGTAAGTCAAGGGTTCAGAAACCCACAAAAGGAGCTCAGAAGTATGCAGATAAAATCAATTAGACAATTTAATGCCCCTGGGATAGCATTACTGTATTTAAAAATATTCAGTCCTTGTTCTCAGATTAATTCCATCATCTCACATATCTTAAACTATAGGGCCAGAGCGCACAGTTGGGGGATATTGCCTGCCTCTCCCATATACTGGTAACATTCACTCAACTAACATTTCTGAGCGCCTGCCACGGTTCTGGGCACTGGGAATACCCACGTAAGCCAACAGGCACAGCCACGGCCCATGCTAGGCATGCACGATGTAAAAACAGTCCAGGTGGGAAGAATACTAATGCCACCAAGGTATCAGGACACTTCCAGAGACAGTGGCTGTTGGCTGAAGCAAGTCTTGAAAACAGATGGAAGCAGAATAAAGATAATGAGAAATAATATATTTCGCCTCTTGTGCTTCCTTATCATCTTTCCAAAAATCCACACAGAGAAGAGGAAGTTTTTATGTTTGTAACAAAGTTCTCAATTGTGATTCTTTGCCAATAACATCAACTGAAATTCCTTCCTTCTGATTCTTAAGGTTAAACCCAATCTAACAATAGCAACACAGAAAATCTGTTTGAACACTTCAAGTAACTGGGTTAGGTATTCAACTCAGGTAAGCTGTGTACAACATATGTAAATACTGTCTTTATCAATTCATTTTATAAACTGTTACTCTGTCAATCCACCAGAAGGTGGAGATGTTGCACCAGACACTTACATCCCCCTTAAAATTCTCAGGTGAAGAAAAGGCCACAACCGACAATGAATTCATGTGCCTGTCACTCATTCCAGGAAGTTAAAAAACAAACAAAAAGGCATTGTTTTACAATACAGTGATTAATTATGTTTTAATGACTTAACTCCTTCACCCTCTCCCTCTCCACTACTAATCCACTAAGCCTGGCAGGCCCTCACACAGAGAAACACAAAGGCACATCTGCATGCAACGTTTTCGTGCCAGCATACACCTTGTAAAGCACACCTCCAGTTATTTCACAAGCTGAAAAACTGCAGACTGAGGGGCTCCTCAGCACGGCAACTGGGATCCTCCACATCTTCCCCATCTGCCTCTGCTGACTTTCCTTCCGTAAAAACTTTGCTCACACCCTTCTTTTAATTCCAGATAGACTTGCAATGCGTTCTAGAAGTAAAAGAGCCACATAGTAAGAACCACTTAGGATACCAGCCCCTTCATAGGTCCTTTTAGAGGGCAACTGGCAAACTCAGTTCCTCTAAGTATCCTGGGTCCTCTCATATAATGTTTATAATGGGCCCTGTACTAATATCCTCTGTATTCTGGTCCCAATATATTTCCCAATGTCCAGTGGAAACCTGTCTGCAGCCCCCCTGCACGCGCGCGCGCACACACACACGCACAATTGCTAGCAAAACCTTTTCTTAAAAAAACTTTCATTTTTCATGGTGTAACCCAATAAATAGATCCTATGGTTAAAATAAACTCTTTGAAATACAATGTACAGATGATATATTATAGAATTGTACACCTCAAACCTATATAATTGTATTAACCAATGTCACCTCAATAACTTCAGTAAGAAAAAGAAAATGTTCCTATCTATCAAAATGCCCATCAAAAGGGGCTGATTAAATAACTTATGGAGCACTACAAAGTCATGAAAAACCAACCAAGTACAGAGCAAGCATGGGTAAGTCTGAGACAACAAGTGAGGCATAGAAAGTGCACTCGTGTGTCTTGCGGTCCAATGAAACAAATGGGGAAAATCTGGGATGA
Source organism: Miniopterus natalensis (assembly GCF_054644295.1). Classification (NCBI taxonomy): domain Eukaryota; kingdom Metazoa; phylum Chordata; class Mammalia; order Chiroptera; family Miniopteridae; genus Miniopterus; species Miniopterus natalensis. The sequence continues at coordinate 10,769,244 of NC_142086.1, read as the reverse complement.
GGCCACGACAATACAGTTGTTTTTGCACTCACTCTAAAAAAAGATTGCGGGTAAGGAACAAGACTGAAGGTTTACGGAACACCAAAAAGAAAGAGAGCCAGCTGGAAGGATAGATGATGACGGGCTGGATGGAAACTGAGTGGAAACAATAACAGACATATTTGGTGATTACGTGTGTTAAACTCACTCTATTTGTAGTTCAAATACACAAGGGATGTTTATATATAACCGGCTTTATTCCTGACAAGGCAGAATCTGGCCTGGAAGCAATGCTGGAGAAAGGAAACGCATATCAGGGGTGTAGAGGGTTCTCAGGAAAGGATTAAGCAGGATGCAGTGCCACAGTACTTGGATCTAAGGGTTCTACAGAATAAAACAGGATGGGGTTGAGGAAACATGGAACTATTGAGCATAAATCGAACATCACAGAAGAAAACACTTATTATTTTAACTTTTACCTCTTTCTGATAGTGAGAATCCTGAAAGCAGGAAATATGTCCTCTATTTTTAAATTATTTTTATTTGGTAATCATTATTTTATTATTTGTTGTTGGTATTTTTATTCTTCAAAATATTACAGATGTACCCTTTTATCCCCATTGATCCCTTCCCCCTGAACCCATCCCCCTCCCCAGTCCCTCACCACACCATTGTCTGTGTCCTTGGGTTATGCATATATGCATTTAAATTCTTTGCTTAATCTGTCCCCAGCCATGCACCCATCCACTCCCACCTTCCCTTTGAGATTCGTCAGTCTGATCCATGCTTCCATGTCACTGAATCTATTTTGCTCATCAGTTTATTATGCTATTTAGATTCCACATATAAGTGAGATCATGTGATGTTTGTCTTTCTCTGCCTGGCTTACTTCTCTTAGCATAATATTCTGCAGGTCCATCCATACTGTCCCAAAGGGTACAAGATCCTTCTTTATAGCTGCGTAGTATTCCATGATGTAAATGACCCACAGCTTTTTCATCCACTCATCTACTGATGGGCACTTGGGCTGTTTCCAGATCTTAGGTATTGTAAATTGCACCGCTATGAACATAGGGGTGCACATATTCCTTCTGATTAGTGTTTCAGGATTCTTAGGATATATTTCTAGAAGTGGGATCACTGGGTCAAAAGGCAGCTCCATTTTTTATTTTTTGAGGAACCTCAATACTGTTTTCCATAGTGGTTGCACCAGTCTACATTCCCACCAGCAGTGTACTAGGGTTCCCCTTTCTCCACATTCTCGCCAGCACATGTCATTTGTTGATTTGTTGATGGCAGCCATTCTGATAGCTGTGAAGTGATACCTCATTGTGGTTTTAATTTGCATTTCTGGTGATTAGTGACGTTCAGCATTTTTTCAAATGTCTCTTGGCCATCTGTTTGTCCTCTCTCTAGGTCCTTTACCCATTTTTACATTGGATTGTTTTACTTCCTCAAGTTGTATGAGTTCCTTGTACCCTTTGTAAATTATCCCCTTATCAGATACATCCTTGGCAAGTATGTTCTCCCAGACTGTGGGTTTCCTTTGCATTTTGAGGCTGACTTATTTTGCTGTGCAAAAGCTTTTGAGTTTGATGTAGTCCCATTTGTTAATTTTTTCTTTTGTTTCTCTTGCCCTAGGAGATGTATCAGTGAAAATTCCACTATGTGAAATGTCTGTAACTTTACTGCCTATGTTTTCTTCCAGGATTTTTATGGTTTCACAACTTACATTTAAGTCTTTTATCGATTTTGAATTTATTCTTGTGTAAGGAGTAAGTTGGTGATCAACTTTCATTTTTTTACATATATCTGTCCAATTTTCTCAGCACCATTTATTGAAGAGACTGTCTTTACTCCATTGTATACTCTTGCTTCCTTTGTCAAATATCAATGGACCATAATTGCATGGGTCTATTTCTGGGGTCTCTGTTCTGTTCCACTGATCTATATGCCTGTGGTTTTACCAAAACCAGGCTGTTTTGATTACAATGGCTTTGCAGTACAGTTTGATATCGGTAAAGTGATCCCTCCCACTCTGTTCTTCTTTCTCAAGATGGCTGCAGCTATTTGGGGTCTTTTTTGGTTCCATATAAACTTTTGAAATATTTGTTCTAGCTCTTGAAATATGCTGTTGGTATTTCAATAGGAATTGCACTGAATCTATAGATTGCTTTGAGTAGTATAGACATTTTAATGATGTTAATTCTTCCAATCCATGAGCATGGTATATTTTTCCATTTGTTTATATCTTCCTCTATTTTTTTTTCCAGTGTCCCGTAGTTTTCCAAGTACAGGTCTTTTACATCCTTGGTTAAGTTTATTCCTAGGTATCTTATGTTTTCAGTTAAAATGGTAAATGGTATTTTTTTTTTAGTTTCTCTTTCTGAGAGTTCATTGTTGGTGTATAAAAATGCCATCGATTTCCAGATGTTAATTACGTATCCAGCTAACCTGCTGAATTCTTTTATCAAATCTAGCAGTACTTTGGTGGAATCTTTAGGGTTTTCTATGTACAATATGTTATCTGCAAATAATGACAGTTTTACTTCCTCCTTTCCAATTTGGATACTTTTTATGTTTTCTTCCTGTCTGATGGCTCGGGCAAAGACTTCCAGTACTATGTTGAGTAAGAGTGGTGAAAGTGGACATCCCTGTCTTGTTCCGGTTTTTAAGGAAAATGGTTTTAGTTTTTGACCACTGAGTATGATGTTGGCTGGACATTTGTCATGTATGGCCTTTATCATGTCAAGTATGTTCCCTCTCTTCTCACTTTGCGGAGAGTTTTTATCAGAAATGGGTGTTGGATTTTGTCAAATGCTTTTTCTGCATCTATTGATATGATCATATGATTTCTGTCCATTTTGTTTACATGATGTATCACATTATTGACTTGCGACTATTATACCAGCCTTGCATCCCCGGAATAAATCCCACTTCGTCGTGGTGTATAATCTTTTTAATGTATTGCTGGATCCGGTTTGCTAGTATTTTGTTGAGTATTTTAGCACCTATGTTCATCAGGGATATTGGCCTGTAATTTTCTTTCTTTGTAGAGTCTTTATCTGGTTCTGGAATTAGGATGATGCTGGTCTCACAAAAAAAAGCTTGGGAGTTTTCCTTCCTCTTGAATTTTCTGGAATAGTTTGAGAATACGTGTTAATTCTTCTTTGAATGTTTGGTAAAACTTGCCTGTAAATCCATCTGGTCCAAGACTTTTGTTTGCTGGGAGTTTTTTGATTACTGCTTCAATTTCATTAGTTGTTATCAGCCTATTCAGGTTTTCTGATTCTTCCTGATTCAGCTTTGGAAGACTGCATGCTTCTAGGAATTTGTCCATTTCACCCATGTTGTCCAGTTTGTTGGCAGTACAGTTGCTCATAGTATTTTCTTACGATCCATTGTACTTGTCAGATTGGTTGTTATATCACCTCTTTCCTTTCTGACTTTATTTGTTTGGGTCCTCTCTCTTTGTTTCTTGGTGAGTCTGGCTAAAGGTATATCAATCTGATTTATCTTTTCGAAGAACCAGCTCTTGGTTTCATTGATTTTTTGCATTGTTTTTTTAGTCTCGATGTCATTAATTTCTGCTCTGATCTTCATTATTTCCTTCAATTTCCCTGGGGCTTTTCATGCTGGTCTCTAATTCTTTTCGCTGCTGTGTTAGATGGTTTAGCAGAACTTTTTCTTGTTTCTTGAGGTATGCCTGTACTCCTATGAACTTTCCTCTCAGGACTGCTTTCGCTGCACCCCATAGATTTGGGGTTGTTGTCTGTTCATTTTCATTTTTTGCCAGGAAGTGTTTGATTTCTTCCTTGATCTCATTGGTAGCCCGCATTCACTGTTTAATACCATGCTATTTAGCTTCCACGTGTTTGAATATTTTTTAGTTTTTTTACAGTGGTTGATTTCTAGTTTCATGGCATTGTGATCTGAGAAAATGCTTGATACAATTTCAATCTTCTTGAATTTGTAAAGACTTACTTTGTGCCCTAATATGTGGTCTATTTCTGAGAGTGTTCCATGTGCACTTGAGAAGAATATGTATTCTGCTGCTTTGGGATGAAATGTTCTGTAAATGCCAATTAAATCCATTAGATCTACTGTGTCATTTAAGGTCTCTGTTTCCCTGATGATTTTTTTGTCTTGATGACCTGTCCAATGATGGCACTGGGGTGTTAAAATCCCCCACTATGACTGTGTTGCTGTCGATCTCCCCCTTGAAATGCCCACCAACAAATATTTTATACATTTAAGTGCTCCTATATTGGGTGCATATATATTTATAAGGGTTATTTCCTCCTTTTGAATTGATCCCTTTAGTATATTATGTAGTGACTTTCTCTCTTGTTTATGGTCTTTATTTTTGAAAGTCTATTTTGTCAGAAATAAGAATTGCTACTTCAGTTTTTTTCCTTTCCATTTGCATGGAATATTTTTTTCCATCCCTTCACTTTTAGCCTGTATGAATCTTTTGCTCTCAGATGGGTCTCCAGTAGACAGCATATAGATGGGTCCTGTTTTTTTTATCCACTCAGCTACCCTATGTCTTTTGATTGGAGCATTTATTCCATTTACATTTAAGGTTACTATTGATATATATTTATTTAATGCCATTTTTTCCCTTTATGCCGATGTACCTTTCTCTCACTATTCCTTCTTCTTCTTAAAGCAGCAGTCCTTTTAGCATTTTTTGCAATGCTGGTTTGGTGCTACTCAACTCCTTTAGCCTTCTTTTGTCTAGGAAGCTGTTTATTTCACCATCAATTTTAAATGATAGACTTGCTGGATAAAGCAGTCTTGGTTGCAGGTTCTTGCTTTTCATTACTTTGAGAACTTCATGCCACTCTCTTCTGGCCTGAAGTGTTTCTGTTGAGAAATCTGCTGTCAGCCTTATGGGGTTCCCTTGTAGGTCACTGCTTGTCTCTCTCTTGCAGCCCTTAATATTCTCTCGTTGTCCTTGACATCTGCCATTTTAATTATGTCTTGGAGTGGGTCTCTTTGGGTTCCTCTTGTTTGGAACTCTCTGTGCTTCCTGAATTTGTGTGGCTTTCTCCCTCACCAGCATAGGGAAGTTTTCTGGCATTATTTCCTACACCAAGTTCTCTATTCCTTGCTCACTTTCCTCCTGTTCTGATACCCCAATGATGCAAATTTTTTTCGCTTCACGTTGTCCTAAAGCTCCCTTAGACTGTCCTCATGCTTTTTAAGTGCTTTTTCTTTTTGCTGCTCTGATTGAGTGGTACCACTCAAAGTCACTTATTCTATCCTCTGCTTCACTGAGCCTGCTTTTAATTCCTTCCAGCATATTCTTGATTTCAGATATAGTATTCTTCATTTCTGCCTGCGTCTTATTTATCATATCTAGCTCTTTTTTCATGTTTTCACTAAGTTCCTGGACCTTTCCATTAAGTGTCTTGTTGTTCTCATTAAAATCTTTATAACCATAACTCTGAACTCTATTTCTGATAACTTGCTTAACTCCATCTCATCAAGATCTTTTTCTGGCGATTTTTCCTTTCCTTTAGTTTGGGGGTTGTTTCTTTGTCTCCTCATTTTAGTGACTCTTAATGTTTGTATCTATATATTAGATATATTTACTGTCTGCCAGTTTTATGGGGATGGATTTTGTATTGTGATTCCAGTGGAGCCCAGAGGTGTGTTTTCCTTGAACTTCTGAGCTGTTTGCTGTAGGCGTGTCCCTTTTGTGGGTTCTTTGGGCTTTCCTGTTGTGATTTGGTCTAGATTGTTGCTGAACCATTCTTGGGAGGACTCTCCTCTCAGGTTGGCTGTGTGGCTCAGCCCCAACCATGTCATGTGAGCTGTTTTACAGGTGCTGGCAAGACAAAACAAAACACAACCAAACTGCCAGGAAACAAGCAGTACCTTACAAAATATTCTGACAATCACAATGAAAATATCCCAAAAGAAAGTAGAATTGGGAGAGTGAAGTAAGAACACAAATGCTAAAACAAAAGAGAGAGAGAAAGAGAGAGAGAGAGGGTATTATTGCTAATAGTAATAAAAAATAATAATAATAAGTAAAAAATAAAGAAGCTACTGGGAGATATAACAGGCAGAGAAAAGATTCTGAAAGAAGGGTGAGCAAAAAATTAAGGGTAGAGAGGAGGAATAGGAAAATAGTTGGGGAAAAAAATAAAATAAAGAGACAAACAGATACAAACAAAAAGACAGGAAGACAGAAAATAAAAGGGGAAAGAGAAAACAAAAAAGTATGCCAATGGAACAAGAAGAGAGAAAGGTAAAGCCAGGGAAGGGAAAGAGGTCAATAAGAGCTATGGGGAGAACAGTAGAGAAAAGCAGTAAACTTAGTGGTTATAATGATAATATCCCAGTAATAAAGCAGAAAATGTCAAGAAAATCTTGATACTAGAACAAAAAACAAAACAAAAAAGGAAAACAAATTTTTAAAAAATTAGTTAAAAAATTTTAAACACATATTTAAAAAGAAATTGTTTTCTTTTCTTCTTTCTTAAAAAAAAGTCAATCAGGTGAGTTTCGTCTCGGCAGCTTATGTTACCTGAGGCTCTCCGTTTTGTGTGCTGATTTTCATTCTCCTGGGAGGTACTTGTGTATCATATCAGCCAGCCAACGTCAGGACTTGTCTAGGTTTGGCTCTGGTGTCCTTAGGTAGTTGGCTGATCTGAGGCTAGGTTTGGCTCTGGTGTCCTTAGGTAGTTGGCTGATCTGAGGCTCTCTGTGGACCACCTTCTCTTGTCAGATATTTTGCCTCCTCCGTATGGTTGCCTTGTCTTACTCTAGTCTTCTGAAGAGTCTTTAGGGTGCAGGCTGGCTAGTGTAGCTCAGGACATCGCTCCCCTTACTTAGAGGTTTCACTGTCAGGCACTCACTGTGGGGAAGTTAGTCTCTGCTCCACAGCCAGCTCCTCAGTCTCTACCCTGTCCTCCAATTCTAGTTCCCCATACACTGGCCTGCTGGAGGTTCAGACTGATTTCAGCCTGTTGCCTTTTCTGTGTGGTGACTTTCAGCAGCCTGGGCTGAGTAGGTTGGATTAAAAAAAATTCCGGTGAGCACTTTGCCTGCTCAGCCCCCAGAAGGGGTTTTAAGCTTTTCCTCCAGTTCCCAAACAATAGTCCCGAAGAGTCTCATTCTTGTGTTGTCTTCCTGTGAGCTGATCTCCCTTCCCTGCAGGACTGTGCCCTGCAGCGGATATCTGGGGCTTCAGTGAGCTGAAGCCCCTTTCCTGGTGGGGGTGGTGCTCCTAGCTTGCAGGAGAGGTAGGTGTGCTCTCCCCCTTTCCCAGATCTGGTTGGCTGATCTCACAGGGCACTCATTTGAAACTCTCCACAATGTAGGCACAAATCCCAGTTTTTCCTGGTCTGTCTCCCCAATGCAAGCCAGGGAGGTGGAAGCCCATTAAGCCATCAAAAACTCAAAAGCGCACAAAGCAGCAAACAGGCAGAGAACCTACTCTGCGCAGTCCTGTCGCCCCCGTGCCTTGGAACCAAGCAGGAGGGGTCACAAAGTCAACCTCACATAGGTCTGCTGCACAGCTGATCTCAGTAAAGCTGGGGCAGCTCCTTGTGTGCTATCCTGGCTCCCCTCAGAGCAGGTAAAAAATCTCCAATTCACCCCACCGGCAGCTCTGGCAGCTGGAGTCCCGATCAGCTCCACCAGCAGCTCCGGCAGCTGGAGACCCGATCAGCTCCGCTGGCGGCTCCAGTCCTTCTCTGGTGGTGGGAGGGCTCTCTTCCCCTTCCCTGTGCCACACAGTTCAAATGCTTTCTGGTGTTCTACACAATGCCTTACAGGAAAGCAGAGGGTCCCTGTAAGTGGCTGCTCAGTGTAGCCCTCTGGTCCCTTTATATTCGTAAGCCACACCAGCGAGACAGCCTTTCCTAAGGTCAGCACCCGGGGTGAAAGACTCCTGTCCCAGCTGCCACCATTAGATGCTTTGTTTCACTGGGAAGGCACCGTCCCCTCCTCACAGGCACACTGTTCCTCTGGCTCCCTCTGCCCTCCACACAGGGCACTTCTCCCCCCCTCCTGGTGCGAGATCCCTGCTTTTGGATGACAGCTCACATTCCCAAGGGGAGGGAGCTTTGCAGCTTCTAACCCTCAGACCTCAGAGCCGAGCACTGGCTTCAGGGGTGATCTCCTTTTCTATGTTCCCCCCCTTACCAGACTCTATAATGTTTCTTCAGTGCTCCTTACTCAAAATATGTCCACTCAGATATATTTCTTTTGTTTTTTCCAGGCTGGTTACGTAGTATTTTAGTGGTAAATCGAGCCCGTGGCTAGGAGCCAAGGTGCTCTGCTTCTTGTCAGAGTGCCACCATCTTCCCTCCCCCTTATTATTTATTGTTGAATAAAGCTGAGCTGTGTTGCTAAAGAAAACATCTAATTTTAAAAATACATGAAGATATGATCAATAAACAGGATAAAATACTTTTGCCAACATTAGTAAGATACTTATTTCCAATTCTAAGAGAAAAATGTATACAAGTCAATCTCACATTTACGCACATACACAAAATGCCTAGGAAATTCGAAGTGAGGCAGGTCTGATTTAAATCCTGTGCCGAAATATGTGAGTCATTCATGAATACGTTCACCCATGTTCCCACGTTCCCACAGAGTGGGACAGTGGGGCCAGTTCTCAAACCCTGGATGACAGAGTGAGGAGCATAAATAAAGGAAGACTCCACTCCTGAGACTTACCTGCTAAGAAGATGGACTGACAACAGACAGTGTGAAAACCAATTTATATCATCCACTGATATTTGGTGGGAACAAAAACTGATAAAATATAGTCTAAAATGTAAAACAAAATGCCTCAGAGGAAGTCAGGCATCATTGTTTTCATTGCACAAGGCTCTTTGATATTCTTCCTTCCTCCTTGGGTTTCATCCAACCTGTGGCTGCTCTGGCCTTACTCTCTCTAGGACTCTCTACGAACCTATGTTTTCATTAATACCACCCTGCTAATACTCTGATCATCAAATTTCTGCTCTCAGGAAACAGGGCTGCATGGCTATCCAAAGCTATGGCAGTAGCTGATAAAGGGCCCAGACAGCTGCAGTGAGATGAACAAAACAGACTGGACAGTAGGGCATTTGCCCAGAAGATAAAAGTTCCTCCAAGCGTTGTAAGATCAAAGGTTCCAAACAGGGAGGCCTGGATGCTCAAACCTGGCAACATTTCTGAATTATCCAGATACCTTTGAAAATACAGATTCCTGAGCCCAAAACAGAAGGATTGGTTCAGTTCATTTGAAGTAGGGTCATGGAATGTGCATTTTAAAGCTCCCCAGGTGATGCTGATGGCCAGTCAGGCATAAAAACAATGCCCTGAAAGAGTCAGAAACTGCTCCAGAGTCCCCAGGGGAGAAAGCACAAAGGACCACCCAGAGGCCCAGGAGTAAGAGGCAGCAGCTCCAGGTGCTTCTCTTAAAAGTCTCCCAAACTTAGAAAGAGAAACCACAGACCCACCCTTGTCCCGTTGGTAAGATCCTATGGCCAAAACTCTGCTGAGAACACAGGATGGACAGATAATTCACCAAGTTCTTCCTGGATACTCGCCTGCTCAGCTTCCCCAAGTCCAAGCAAGGCAAGTACTGCCTCTACCACTCACTCGACCGCTTGCCCAGGCATCTCCAGAGTCATTATCACCTGTAGCTCTTCATTTGCCTGCCACCACTCTCTTCCCAATTCTCATCTCAGACTAAAGTTTCAAGTGTGCATACAATCAGCACTTCCTGAGGAGAAAATACAGGTCTCCTGTGTTCCAAACAAGGACTGCCCTGGTGTACCCAATTCTCAATGCTTGATGAATTAATGAATCACTGTTCACCTGGTTGTGAAAAAGAGCCACTGGGCTAGGGAAGGAATGAATACTCAACTCCGAATCTAAAGACAGCTCCAAAGTCCAGTCCTGCCAGCTCCTAGCTTGGGCAACTTAGCTGAATTTTCTGAAGCTCTATTTTCTCATCTGTAAAAATAGGCACAGTTGCCCCTCAGATGGTTCCTATGTAGACTGGTGTGCTCCTCAGCCACATGTGTGAGAGCATGCATGTCTGCATTTTGATCCAATCCTTGTGGATGACTTTTCCTTCTCAGTCCCCTGGCTGTCCCCTCTGTCATTCTTGCCCCACTACTTACCCATACAAGTGTAAAACAGAGGCCACAAACTGACTTCCCACAAGCCAAATGCAATGCTTAGTGAAGTTTCATTTTGGCCCACAGGATGTTGGGCATTCACAAACTTGAGAAGTCTCTGATTTAGACACCAACATACAAAATCAGCACAGCGCCAGGAGCTGATCGGTCAAGGTCTGAATCCCAGCTCTGGGGGCTGCGGGGCCTAACCTCGTATCTCTGTGCCTCAGTTTCCTCAACTAGTAATAAAAAAGTGGGGGAGGTGGTAGTAATGAAACCCACCTAGCTCATGAGGTCACTGTGAGAACTCAGTGAGTCAAAACATATAAAGTATTTAGAACAACTGAATCCACAATCAGCACGCAGGTTCTGAATACACTGGCTTGGCCACAGAGGTGGCAACGCTTGATGCTAAGCTCTCGCTGAGTGGCAGCTGATCCCCACATGGACCATGGGCCCTCTACTTCTCCACAATTCCTCATTCCCTGAAGGTCTTACACAGGGCCTGGCTCACTTGTTTGGACCACCTGCCATCAGGTGACCACCCTTTGGCCTTGGATTCTGCAATTCCTAATACCAAGTAGAAAACAAGAAGGAAAAGATAACTGCCTCCCAGTCATCCTCAGTAACAGGCAAGGAGCGCAGTGGAGAAGGCAAGAAGCAAAGGGAAGCTCGAGGGAGATTAATGGGTGTTTCTGACACCATCAGAATAAGCAGCACATCCTGCTATAAATCAGGAGAGCCTTGAGAGCTGCAACTTGGAGACTGGTACTGCCAAATCCTCCATTTAATCAGCAATGTTTACACCTGAAGGGCTTTGCAGTGTGTGCTGGCAATAGCCAGGCTCTGATGGCTCATCCTTCTGTTTGTCCTTCTGTCTGTCTACCTGCCAGATCTCACTGCAGCTGGAACAAGCAAGCCTCAGCATGCACATGGGTGTTCTCAGCCCCATTAAGCAAAGCAGCAGCGTGGACCATATAGGCCCTAAACAGACTCCTCCAGCAGCACTACATGGGAAACCGCCCTAAACCAGCCGTGGGTCCCTCGGGGCCTCTGCTGAGTCTATTAAATGGATCAACAGTGACTATTAAGTCTGGAAGTGAGATACAAAATAAGAAAATGCACTTATTTTCATAAGGGAAGAGACTTGGGTCTGATTTAGTCATTACTACACCTCCAAGTAGCTAGAACATTGCCTACTACAGAGAGGTACACACAAGGATCTAGACCACTAGCTGCAGTCCTATAAGCAGAGAATAAATACTACCGATTATAACTGTGAATGTATGTATTACGTTTGTAAGTAGGACTGAACTACACAAGTTCACCGTGAACCCAGAATGTGGCAACGGAATAACCTGAGCGAACACACCTGAAGTGCAAGAGCCTCATGAAGAGCTTCTCAGGGCACAGTTTTCCTTCTTTCTTACCTGGTTCTTACCCAGTTCTGAATCACGCACTCCGATGTGGCCCTGGTAGCCAAATTCTGAGCACTGCAAATCTAACTACACACCGATATTCAGTGGGAAAGACATGGCGCGCTCTGCAGGACCATGACTTAATCGCAGAACTTGCTACTCCAGCCTCTCCTTCAAAACAATAACATCGGCAGCACAAATTTAGCATAAGATCCACATGTGATGAGTCTATCTGAAGTCTACTCATCATCTATTTGTCAGTAATGCTCAAACAAGGAAAAATTAATGTGGGGGAAAAAACCAACAACAGCAACATCTTTTATCTAACAGATGTGGTCACTGATGTCAAACGCTAATTCCGCATTTCCAGGTAACCCCGACCACCACCCATTTGTGGACATGCAAGGTCGTATGACTGCTGACGGTTTCCTCTTCTGAGGGTGTTTCTGAGAGAACCACACCTCATCTCCCTCAGTACCTACCATCAGTTCTCCCCCTCTCACCACATGCTGAATTTGGCAATAGCAAAGTTGAAAAAGAAAACATATCTGGGTCGTTGCCAGGCTGTTTATTTGCCAATGATGCAAACATTTGGAAAAAGTAGTGGAAAATGTTCGGAAGGAATTGCATCACTGAAGGAAAGAAACACAAAGGCCTCCTGACACCAATCTGGCGGTAACATTCAATTAGATTTGCAAGTACTCAGAATTTGGCTACAAAGGCCACAGTGGAGTGTGTGATTCAGAGCCAGATAAGACCCAGGTAAGAAAGAAAACTGTGCCCTGATGGGGATCCTAACATCTCTTTCTTCCTTCTTGTTCCATTTCCAGCCTCGAGTAAGCTCTAGTTGGCCAACTCGGCGTCGACACTCAACCCACTATCTTGTGGTTTCTGTCAAGTTCCTGGTTTTCATCTGTTCTTGAGACAAGCAAGAACTCTGTATGCAACAGTCCTAATTGGGAGTGCAGCGGAGACACACTGCCGACTCGCCAGGGAAGGGCCAAGGCAGGTAAGGAAACAACTCTTGCGTGGGAGAACCTGAGTGTGTGAATAGTACGTGAGGATGGACAAGGAAGTGTCAGAACTGGGTAGCAACGGTGTGAGTAATACTGGGTTGTCCTCATTCTCTCACTTTTTGTTTGAGAACTGTAATTGGTGCTTATGGTCATATATTTGCTCATGTTGATTCTGGGATCCAAATCTGAAATTTTATCATTGATGATTATTTATGATTTCTAACTGTGGCTGTCAAAATATACCTGTGATGAAGAGATAGCAAAGAAAATGCTCAAAGGTATTCACCCAGGAAAAGCATTTCAAAAGCTTGTAGATGTGTATCAAAACTGCCTCTAAAAACTACAGTTAATTATTACAACAATATCCATGAGTCCATGTAAACATGTTTTTGTTTGCAATTGCATGTGTGCAAAGATATACAGTTAGTATCTACTTGTACATGTACTTATACAAGTAAAAAGCTTTTTATCTTTGTTGTTATTGGGATAAATTAACCCTTCAATTACCTAATGAGATTCACTTCTTTTAAAAAGAATTATAAGCTGCAAATGCATCTATTCTATGCACAGCAAACATCTGAGTTCATGTTACTTATTATGGTCTAGGACTAGTCAGCTCCATTATTTAAAATACTTTAAACATTATAAATTTAAATTATACACAGGGGAATTGGGACAGATCCACACTGTCTGCATATTCAACCAATCTCATGCAATCCATTTAGTCCAGAAATATTTTTTAAGGACAACTAATCCTACAGAGAAAATGAATAAAATATATATATATATGTATTTTTAAGACAACTAATACTACAGAGAAAATGAATCAAAGATCACACTGTAGTTCACATAATTACATATGGTGTCAGATGGAAACTCGACTTATAGGGGTGATCACTTTGTAAATTATATGTATCTAATCACTGTTTTACACCTGAAACAATATAATATGTATGGTAATGGTAATTTAAAAATAAAAAATAAAATAAAAACATAGTACAGACTTGAAAACAACTTTAGCACTGAAAAATCCAGATATTGATAAGTTAAAAAACAAGAAAACATAATGTACTCACTATAAAATATCAAAATAACATATTAAGATTTGTGAACATACAAATAAATTTTATAGATAATAAAATCTATAAATATAAATACACACAAAAGTATGCACACACATATACAATCTCACACTGGTAATACACACCTAAGCTATAAATGGTTGTCTGTTACAGTTTAGTGAGGAAGAAGTGAGGGGAGAGAGCAAGATACTCAAAGCAAAAAGACCCACAAAGGGAGGTGGGCAGGGTACAGGGAGAAATGTGATAGTGCCCATTTCACAGCAGGGAGAGGGTATAACTGCCCTGGCCAAGGGCACCCAGGGGACCTCACCATGAGCCTGAGTCCCCTGAGCACAGGGAAGGCTCTGCTCTCCATTCAAGGCTGCCAGCTCCTGCAGCCCACAGTTTCCATCAGCCCGGCCAATGCTGGATGGCACCAACCACCAATCAGCATGTCCTTCATTCCTCTTCAATTATTTTCACCCTCAATCATGTAGTTATAGGGAGCTATCTATAATTTCCTAGCTATAAGAATGTTCAAACATCACATATATATATTGGGGGGGCTGAATTAAAACATAAAATTATAATTATCCCTGACATCTTCAAACAGAATACAATCAGTGGAAAGGAGTGGTAGAAAAGAAAGTCTCTCAAAGTTGAGAGAACTGATGGGCTGGAGCGGGAGGGGGGAGGGGCAGGCACATTAAAACAGCTAATGGGTACACTAGGCAGCAAGGTACTAAGTAACCTTACTCTTAAAGGTCTCAGAGGCCAGTCCTCTGAGCTCCGAGCCCCATTCCTTTACCTGTAGAACAGTGATGATCAGTATACAACCACTGCATGATTAAATCAGACGATATTATCAGTCTTTGACACAGTAATGTAGGAGGCATTCAGGAAATGTGGGCAGACATCATTGTTGCTGTCATTATTACAAAGACTAGTTTAATCAAGGCAGATATATATATAATTATATATATTGGCAAACAAACTTCCAACATTGCAATACCTTTGTACACCAAAACATATAAGATATAACATAAAAACACTGACAACAGAGCTTCTCAGACTTTGCTGCTCATCAGGATCACCTGGAAGGCTTTTGAGGCATATATCTCCGGGCTCGCCTCCCCAGAGTTTCTGATTTGGTAGGTAAGTCAGGGTTAGGCCTTAAGAATTTGCATTTCTAACACATTCTCAGGTGATCTGGGGGTTTACACTTTGAGAACCACTGATCTACAGGTGAATTCCACATTCACATTTGCCTTACTAATAAAACTATCTACAAGTTTCTCATTCAATTTAAGCCACTTAATGAGGGCAGGATAATGAATAAATGCTTAAAAAGTAAAAGCAGTGCTGCCCAACCAGGCGTGGCTCAGCGGTTGAGCACTGACCCAGGACCTAGGAGATCGTGGTTCGATTCCCAGTCAGGGCACATGCCCGGGTTGCGGGTTTGATCCCCAGTTGGGGGCATGCAGGAGGCAGATGATCAATGACTCTCTCATCATTGATGTTTCTATCTCTCTCTCTCTCTCTCTCCCTTCCTCTCTCCGAAATCAATAAAGATCTGTTTTTTAAAAAGCAGTGTATTTTCCCCACATAGTTAAGCTTTACTTTATCCTTGACCAAGAAAGGGAGGGAGCAAGGAAGTAGGGAAATTTCTAATTAGACCTAAGCTGCTTCTTAAGTCAACCACTGAATAAAGGGATATTGTTGCCCAAAACAGTGTTGACTCAATTAACTACCTCTGAAGTGATTTTAGGTTTTGAGGCTGTCCTAAGCCTGAGTCTCCGCTAAGAAACCAGAGGTAACATTTACACCATTTTGTTTCAGCATTTCCTTGAAAGTTAGGCTAGTACCAGGTAAACTGCCTCAGCCTCCCAGCGTAAGCAGTCTCCGGAAAACAAGACCACCAGTCGAGACAGGCTGAAGCCAACACAGGCTTATTCTATATCTTCGAGGGTATCCTCACTTGCAGCTAGCTGACTAGCAGAGGAGAACTGGATAATAGGAGAGTTTCTTTAAACTGAAAATCACATCATCAGTGCAAGAGTGCCAGGCTGTTCAGGTAGAGCAGCAGTTCTCAAAGTGCAGCCCAGACAAGCTGCACCAACACCACCAGTGAAATTGTTAGGCAAATTTTTGACTCCAGGCCTACTGATTATGAAACATTGGGGGTGGAGCCCAGCAATCAGTGCATTATCAAACCCTCCAGGTGATCTTGTTGCACATTCAATTTTGAATCCCACTGGGTAAAGTGACCCTACATCCTGGGACCTCTTCAGGTTCCACCTGCTGTCAGACATATCTGTATGTCCTTTCTTCCTCAGAAGTGTCCTGGGTTGGACAATAAATTATGTGGTCATCCTTACAGTTCAAACTGGGTGCTACAAAGGGGGTTCATTGGTTGGATTCTGTTTACTGCTTGGGGTTGCAAATTAGCTTCAACTCTTGCTGCTACGCCAGCACTAAACTCACAGCCTCCCTGAAAGCTAAAAGATGCACTACCTCATAAAAATCTAGGGAGCGTGGCTGGACAAATTAATTTCAGTAGAGGTACCCTACCTATCTTTACAGAAAAGCAAAGTGAAGTAAGTACCAGCCAGATACTTTGGGGCCTCATCAATTTTCAGTTCCTTTGAGATCTCTGTCTTCACTCAGCTTAAATTAAATCACTGCCTTTCACTCTTCACTGAAGTCTTCTACCTGCTGTTTCTGAAAAACCTGAGACGCCTCAGATATGTTCTGGCCCTTCAACTTTCAGATGAGAGAGGGGTGGCTTCTACTCAATTATATAACATCTGCTGTTGAAGTTAAGATCTCAGAGAAAAGAGAGAAAGATCAGCTATTTGGCTGCTCAGGCTTGGCCCAAAGGAGATTACAGTTGACCCTTGAACAACTCAGGTTTAAAGTATACAGGTCCACTTATATGCAAATTTTTTCAATAAATACTGTAAATGTGTTTTCCTTTCCTTATAATTTTCTTAATAACATTTCCTTTACTTTAGATTACTTTATTTTAAAAATACTATATATAATCCATGCAAAATATATTGACTGTTAATGTTATTGGTAATGCTTCTAGTTAACAGTGAGCATATAGCAGTTAAGTTTTGGGGGAGTCAAAAGTTATAAGCGGATTTTCAACTACATGGGGTTCAGTGCCCCTAATCCCTGTGTTGTTCAAGGGTCAGCTGTATACACTTTAGTGTGGTCACCTGGAAGAAGAATCTGATTCTCAATTTTCCAGGATCACACACTTATTTTTATCACATCACTGGACTACAGGAATGGTTCACACAAGGCAGATTTGAAAGGTGTCAACTTTTCTTTTATTGTGGGACAGATACCTGGCTGGAAAGCAGGACTCACCTGTTGCTTTAGAGGACCTTCCCAGTAAGTTCAGCCCAAAGGTCAAAGGCTGGTAGGTGAGCTCAGAGGGGGCTTTATCTAAGGAACACTTCCATCCTACTACAGAGAATAAATGAAATCTCAGTCTCATTCTAGAGATATTTCAGTTATTCATTCATTCAACAAATGCTGATTCCTTACCACATGGCAGCCACGTTTCCAGATGCTAGCGATACTCTGCGAGCAGAGCACCCTGACTTCAGGGAGCTTTCATTCTGATACACAAAGACAATCCCTCACATCTCTACTCTGTCTTCCCTGGGAAATGATACTTATGCAGTTATAACAACAATCTCTGGGCACATTATAACTTAATAGATGACATTTTATTTTCTTTATAGAAATCTGGAAGGGATCCTATTCTCATCAGGAGTCAACCAACATTAACAGATTTGACACAATTTCTTGGCCAAACCCTGAGAGCTATGCATATACTAATGACAAAAATGGAATATGGAAAACAATACTAAGTTCAGTTAAATGCCTTAGGAGTTGGCCCATAGTATTTAATATCCTCTCCTTCCCAGCCCCTGAAAATTCCCGTCCATGTTTCAGTACAAGGATCTTACTGCCTCTTTCCCTACTATAAATATCTCAGCAAGAACCACCATTACAGAAGTGAAAAAAGGAAGAGAAAGGCTATGTTCTGAGATGAAAAGAAACCAGGACTCAGGTTAACCGCCCTGTTATCACTGACTGTATGAAGGGTCTGAATAGTGAAGCAGTCCTCACCACCAGTGCCACCGAGGCAAGACACTGGCTAGCTCCCCTGCCCCCCAAAAACATACTGCCCAAATTATTTTTAGAAAAGGATATCTCCTTAAAATAACTTATTTTCACTTAAACTTTTTAACTTAAATATATAATGTACACTTACTGCCTAATCAGTGGGTGTTGTAGCAAGACTTTTTCTGATTACAGGTCTGCTGATTAGTTATGTACTAATTTTCCTTCATAGACCATAAATTTACCACATTGCTAGTCATGTCTAGTTCAAGTAGTATGAGAAATTTCAAATACTTGAGAAGCCACATGAGTAAAAATAACCCAGACCTAGGCCTAGACTCTTAATCCCTATAAAGAACCGAGTCTGTCCTAGCCCAGTAAGGAAATGGCACAGTGAAGTTTCTCCAAAAATGTTTTATGGATGGATGGCAAAACAGAGGCTCTTAACAAACTAAACATGTCATGGAAACAGCATTCTGCCTCACTAGTTTTTAATCTAAATCCACGCCTATCCCACCTAACAAAAGGTGCATGCCATGCTCTCACTGAGAAAGACAACCAGACAGACCTTAATGTTACCAAGCCAAGTAATACAGCATCATAACAGAGAGCAAAGGGCAAACATCCTTGAATCAGACTATCTGCTTTCAAATCTGGACTCCACACCACTCACTCTGTGATGACCTTTATAAGTTAATTATGGCTCATCTCCCTCACTTATCATGGAAATTAAATTAATATGCATCAAGTGCCCAAGGAATGAGAGTACAATCAGTGTTTATTGATGTGATCACCATCTTATTTCTTAGCAACATAGTACAGTGGTTTGATGGCTACAAGAATAGCAAAAGCCAAAAAGATATACTCAAGTTCCAGCTTGTCACTTAACCTCTGCCTGCTCAGCTTATTCACCTGTAAAAACAGAATAAAAATACCTACCTAAGTTGAATTATTGCAAAAGTTATCATAATATCTGGTATACAGATGACAGCAGACACTTAATGTAGCAAATCCACATTCCAACAGATGTCCTCTCCTGCATGCCCACCCATCCAACCTCCATCCAAAGAATTCTGAGCAGCATCTGACTGTGGGCTCAGCATTTTAGCTAGGGCAGTAGAGAAGATACCTTCCCCCAGGAAACACTTTCTGAGAAGATACACACTTCACATATACGATACAATCTGAGAAAAATAAGTGCTACACTATGGATTTAAAATTGGAGCTCAGAAAAAGGAAAGAACACTGTGGGGAGTCTCTTGTGGACAGAAGAACCAATTAGGCAGAGTCTTGAAAGAGGAAAATGATACAGCAATAGAGGGGTGGGAAGTGATTTACTGAGTAGGGAAACAACTTCAGTTAACATATTTATTGACTCCAAAGCATGTTTTCTTTTATTTTTATCCTGACCCCTTGAACTTAACCCTATTTGAAATATTTTCCCTCCAATACCCAATCTCTGACAACATTTATCAATTTCCATATTCGAAACACAAAACATCTCTTGCCCAGAAAGCCTTTCCTGTTTGACCAGCCTTTTTCTGAGAGCTCATGGGGTGCATACTCCCTGCCATGTTTCCAAATCCTACACCACTTACAGGTAGTTTACAACCTGCTTCATGTCTGCTCAACATTCTTACTGCTCCAAGGCAAGTTTTACACTTCTGACTTTTCCTCCCATTAACTTAGGTTGGGGTGTATAAACTACAAACAACAAGATGGAAAACAGATTTTAAATGTAAATTCAATGAGTTTTGACACCATGTTACCCCAATTAATACAGCATTTCTATCACGAAAGTTCCCTTGTGTCCCTTGTAGTCATAGGTGTCCACATTCCTGATTTCTGTCACAAGAGCTTAGTTTAACCTGTAGAACTGCATTTAGATAGACTCACACAGTATGTACCCCTTTTGTGTCTGACTTCTTTTGCTCAACATAATGTTTTGAGATTTATCCATATTGTTGGCACCTATCGTTCCTCTTGATCACTGTGGTATTCTATAAGTATACCACAATTAAGTATACACAATTAGTTTACTCATTTTAATCTGTTGATAAATATCTGGGTCGTTCCCAGTTTTGGGCTATTATGAATAAACTGGCTATGAATATTCTAGCAAAAGTTTTTTTTGTGGACATATGCTTTCATTTCTCCTAGGTAAACACCTAGGATTTAAATTACTAGCTCAGAAGGTTGCAAGCCACGTGTTTAACCTGATTAAGAAGTTACCAAGCCATTTTCTGAAGTAGATTTATTACTTTACATGCCAATCAAAAAATGTATGAAAGTATTCATTGTTCCATTTCCTTGTCAACAGTTAGTACTGTCAGTTTTTTATTGCTATTTGCCATTCTAATGGGTGTAAAGTAGTATCTCATCATTTTTAATCTGCATTTCCCTGTTAACTAAGAATGCTGAGCATCTTTTCATGTGTTCCTTTTCATGTGTTTGTCTGTTCACGTTTTTTGGCCATTTTTTAAAATTGAGTTATTTGTCTTTTTATTATAAAGTTATAACAATTCTTTAAATAGTCTGAGTCCTTTAAAAGAGATATGTATTGTGAATATTTCCTCCCAACTTGTGGCTTGCCTTTCACTTTTTTAATGGTGTCTAATAAAAATTGGAAGTTTTAAATTTTGAAAAGGTACAATTTATTAATTTTTTATTCTATGGTTAGTGCACTGTATTCTAAGAAATTATTGCCTACCCAAGATTGGGAAGATATTCTATGTTCTCCTCTAGAATCTTAATGATTTTAAGTATATAATGATTCTGAATTACTTCTCTGACCCCCCATTCCATCTGGTAATGGATCTCTTCAGCAGAACATATGCTCTATAAACATGGCTGACTCATTAGAAACACTTCACAGGTTAAGAAACATGTATTTTGAAAGCCTGCTGAAGGGCCTATGTGCAGCCTTGGTAAAATCCTGGTTAGCAAACCTAACAGGAATGAAGTCACGAATGTGACCCAAAGGAACAACCCAAAAATAGTCCTTTAGAACTGATGTATGGCCCTGCCTTATGACAGGCTTCTGACTAGGGCAGTGATAACCCAAAGTTCTGATTTCTGTACAAAACAGCAGCTTCACCCAGCACGGAAAATGGAGCTCAGTTTGCTCACAATCATTTTCTTCTTGTTTGAATATACATTAAAACAACTACCATGTCATCAGTGTAAACTGAATCCTCCTTAATGATTAGGCTCTATAAAAACAGCCAATGATTCACAGAAGCTCTATTGAAGTCGGCTTTAAAATAAGTGTGTGTTAAAAATATTACTCTCAGGGGGCGTATTTTCTGTTGCCTAAAACATCTGCATTATTTTACAGGATTTAGATGACTTTAAAAATGTTTACTACTATTTCTTCTGGAAAACATGTCAACTCAAAACATAAAGTGAACTATTTCTGCTACTCAGATGAAGATTATCATCTAATGCATCTTAAAATAGAGCATTTCAAGTTATTTCTTTGAGATTTTATTAAGAAAATGCAAGATTCAGAAGAGTAAAAATACTCTTTTCCATTTTATTGGGGTTTGGAGAAATTAATAAATTAACTAGGGTCACAGAGAATTTTGTAAGTACTCAGCAAATGTAGTTGATAAAGTCATCTATATACTAAGAAATGAAGAGACTTATCTGAAGAGTGATATTATGACAGCTGCTTCCTTGATAGCACTGAGCCACACACACTCATTGTGTAGCAAGGTTCGTTCCTCATTACTCTGCCCTAGTGCTTAAGTTTCAACACAACCAGAAGCTGCCCTAGGAAAACTATTTACATTTAAACAAGAGCTTATGCACTCATTTGTAGCTTGCATGTATTCTATTTTTATGATTACCCAAACTGACAAGCTAATGTTTCTTGGAAATAATGAATAATAGTTGCTTAAACTTTAAGGTAAAATAGAAGAAAAGAACCTATATAAACCTGGTATTATTTCTTTTTAAAGAGGAAAAAAAGGTTTTGTGTCTAGCTACTTGAATTTGGTTAAGTTATGTATTTAAATTCCTTTTCTCATTAAGTATTTCAATTATCTCCATTTCCTTAATAGCACACCATTATTTTTATGCCTTCCTAAAGGTACAGTCCTTCCACAGTTCAAAGTCAAAAAATAAAAAAATTTTAAAAAGAAGCAAAGCCTCCCAGTAAGGAATATTATCTTAAGCACTATAGTCTACAGTGTTAATAGTTCCAATGATAGTAAAAATAAACTTTTCATTTAAAAAATGTAAGAAATGCTAACATGCAAAAAATACACTCTAGAATGAGCTACCCAGACAATGTTTATTTAGTAAAGCTCTCTTACACATTACAGCATTGATATAATTCACCAATATTAGCTGAGAAGTATAAATCCTAATTTCCCCTAGAATCCACTTCAAATCACATTGAAAGCACCCCATTAGAGATCAGATTTATTTCAAGTAAGGAGTTTATAGTTACAGAATCCTATGACGGGGGACATGAGCACACACCTCCCGCCTGGGAGAAGGTAGCTTTTCCTTCACAGAATGTCTGCAGCATTTTTTTGTTCTGACTCTTGACTTTCTTCCTACTTAAAAGGCAGCCAATTGCCTGTGCCAAGCCACCAAGTCCCAAAGCTTTTCTCCTATGGCTGGAATTCCTTTCCATGAATTTGTTCATGTCACTCATTCACTCCATCTACTTAAAATCTTCAAAATGCTAGAATACAGAAGAATATTCCAGGAAAATACATGCAGCCCCAACCTCCCCTGCCCCTTCCCCCATGACATACAGCTAAGAATACTGTGGAAGTCAAAAATGCAACCAAGAAAATGGATTATGCTATTATATAAGTGCTTTTGTGCAAACATAATTTTAACAAAGTCCAGACAACCTGTGTTTAATGTCAAGTTCATTCAGTCAGCAACAAACTGCTTTCCACTAGGTGGTATTGTGAATATGAGCCTAAAAGTTTCCTGTGTTTGGGGTTTTCAGATACATTCCACAACAAGGTACAAATATTTCATAAATGTGTTTACATTTTGACTGTGATAAGTTCATGTTCTCATTTTCATAGAGGATTCTGAATGCCTTGGAAATTGAGGATAGCAAGGGAAATCTAATTACAGTTAAGTCCTCACTTAACATCTTCGATATGTTCTGCAATTTTAAGTGAAAGAAGGGTTTGATATGTTGGAAGAGGAACAGCAGCAGCAGCAGGCCAACACAGCCGCAGCAGGAGGGGTGAGGCAGAGCGCACAGGGGATGCGGTCAGGAAACTGGGTGCGGGCCAGCTGGGCACAGAGGGAGGGCCCTGCTGGCCATGATCCAAACTTGGATTTTCTTCTCTTTCACCCCACGGCCCCTGGGTGGGTTTGAACAAAGGAGTGCCAAGACACGATTTGTGTTCTTGGGGACCTGTCATGCAGGTGGCTGGAGAAGAGACTATGGGGGTTGGGGAGAGGGGTATAGAGGCAGGAGGACCAGACAGGAGACTCCCGCTTCCCAGCACTGGTTATGACTGAGAGGTTTTTAAATACACAAATTAAACTGCAAATGAGGAGGAACAATTTCAGAGGAAAAGTCGGTCCATCAAATATAAATAAGAAAACTATCAATAATGGGTTATGTGCACTTTACACAATTATATATCAACTAATAAGTTTAGGGTTATTAGTTAATAAACCTAAAAAGGTCACAAGTTTTCAATAAAAGCTCTTAGGCGGTTTCCTCTTTCTATTTGACAAAACACACTCCTACTGCCCTCATGAAAGAGTCCAGTTCCTCAGTTTATAGGACAGCATAGCCAACGATTATTTAATGCTAAGTGAGCACAAACTCTTCCTGTTACAAACTAATGAAACAATTACAGCAGCAGTACAGAAGACCAACCTCAAAACACAACCTTCAGACTTTTGAGGGGAATGTAGAAGGAAGTGAGGAAATAAGAATACAAGATGCTTATAATGACAAGGAAAATATGAAATAATCCAAATATCCATTAACAGGGCAATGGCTACATCATGACTCCTTCCCTCAATGAGATGGTGAGCAACTATTCTAAAGGCAGAGGTAGAGCTTTAGCACCTGACCTGGAAAAGTCGCTGAGACATGCTGCTGAGTGAGTGGGGGGTTGCAAGCAGTGGTAAGAGAGCGCGGTCTCTGCCCATATTGACCTGCCTTTC
Source organism: Miniopterus natalensis (assembly GCF_054644295.1). Classification (NCBI taxonomy): domain Eukaryota; kingdom Metazoa; phylum Chordata; class Mammalia; order Chiroptera; family Miniopteridae; genus Miniopterus; species Miniopterus natalensis. The sequence goes on along the minus strand of NC_142086.1, from coordinate 10,745,326 downwards.
CAGTGTTGAATACCTACTAATGTTACTGAGGGCTTTCCACACTCTAGGCACTGCACTGGTGCTTTGTATTATCTCACTGAATTTTTACAACAATCCTATCGGATAGTTATTCCAATTAACAGATGAATTAAATATTTTAGCCAGACTCAAATACCTAATAAGTGGGGGAAGCAGGGTTTGAATCTAGGAATTCTAACCCTGTAGCTCACATTCTTAACCTCTGCATCACTCATCTCCTAGAGATAAGTCCTTACTCACTGAATGTATTAAATCAATTTGCCTTGGATTCTTCCTTTTGAATAACATTAAAGAAAAAATTTCCACTGGGTGTTCTGGGAAATAATTTTAAGGAAAATTAAATTAATGATGGAGACATGCAAAGCTCGTGACATTTGAAAAGTTATGATTCAAACTGACATTAAACTCAAGATCAAAGTACAAGGCAACTTTACAAACATTATTCAAAGGCTCAGTGACAGATAATGCTGTCAGCCCTCATTATAGCAGCAAATTGTAAATGCCACATTTCTGACCTTCCTTCTGGCTCCAGTTGTTTGTGAAGTTCAGCAGAAAGTGTAATATTATCTAGTTTAAAGTTAAACAGAAGTCATTATTTTAAGGCAAACTGGGAAGGTCCCAATCGGCAGGCATTCTTTCAGCGGTTCCACATGTTGACGACAAAGGAATGGGAGATATTTCAAGATGAGGCTAATGATAAGCCAAACCACTAAAGGGTCCTAGGCCATCCTAAAAGCACAGGACCTGTGCACACTCCTGACTTGTTGATCCACCTCTACACCCACGGGAGCCATGCAGAAATGTCCTCTGCTTTATCCCTCAACCCAACGCATTTACGCATGGGTCTCCTCTCTACCACTACCGCCACCAAAGTAATTCAGAGTAGTGTTATCATCCCAGAGGACCAGCAAGGGTACAAGTTGAAGAGAGAGAACCATGGCATCTTGCTGCCTCAACTCAAATCCTTACACCAGTTGTGTGACCTTGGGCAAGATGCTTAACTACTTTGCCTCAATGTCCTCATTTAATTGGTGTATGTTAATAACAGTACTTACCTCATACACTAGCACCAGGTTTTAATGAGTTAATATAAAGAAGGAATTTAGAACAGAATCTGCTATGCTATAAAAACTGGGTAAATGTTCAGCATTATTGTTGTTGCTGTAATTACAGTAGTGTGTAACTAGAGGCATAAATTCCCTCTAGTGGAAAGTCACCAAGTGACTCTTCTTTTATCTCTTATCTTACCATTTACAGCAAAATAACTGGTTACCCAAGGATAAATTTTCCAATAACCTTCATTTTCTTCTTTTCACTTCTCTGTTTTCTACTTTTCCCATGCATTCCTTAGTAAATTTTTAAAAAAATTACGTTAAGGGAAAGCAATCCTCCCTGAATTCCCTTCCCGTCCTCTGGCTGGGTTGGAGACTGCCAGAAGCTCCATGTCAACGCCATGGCTGAGTGAGCAGGTGGCAGGACCACCCACAAGGACCTGCTGACATTCACACAGGGCCCAGGATTAACGTCTGCAGAGATCTTGGGGCGCCAGCTCTCCACAAAAAACCCATAGGCCAAGGCTACACGTGCTACTAAAAATGAATCATCAATTCTCAAAATAGCCACTGGTGCATGACATAGAACCTAATAATTCTAATAGGATATATTCTGAAAATTAAAACCCAGTTTATATCAGAGTATTTAATCAGGGGTTCCCTACCCCCGCCACACTGTTATATGAAAGGTGTTTGTACATTTTTCTAGCTTTCACCAAATTCTGAAAGATCTTCACATCTTAAAACTCTTACAATTGTTAGTTTAATAGTGATTCTCAAGCTTTAACATGCTTGTTAAAAAATGTACCTCTGGGTCTACCCTCAGATTGATCCATCCATCCTCCCTCCCTCCCTCCCTCCCTCCCTTCCCTCCTTCCTCTTTCCCTCCCTCCCTCCCTCCTTTCTTTCTTTGTAGAGGGGATATCTAGGGTAATCCCTGAGAATTGGCATTTTTTGGCTTTTTCTTTCATGTAAGCAACCAACCTCCCTAAGAGAAGAAAACTAATGGCCATTTCTTCGCAGCATACTGGTGAATTACCACCCAGTGCCTGCCAATACACCTCCACCACCACTACCACCTGCATCTTTTTTCTGGTCTCTCCAACATTCATACATGCAAGACACTTCCCTAACCTCTCTCATATATAGGCATTTTCAAGTAAGGGTGAGGAAGAGTATAATGTAGTTTTGAAAATTCCACCTCTCCACTGTTTCAGAATTAAATGCATAAATAAAACAACCTCTAAAGATGCTCTTGTCAAAAGAATCAAAGCCAAACCCATTCAGTCATTAAATACATAGGGACCACCAGACAATGCTTGACCCACAACACACAGAACGAAAGATGCCAGACACATCCAGGACCTGAAAAGAACTCAGTCTGGGGAGACAGAAACCGAGAGGCAGGAGTAATGGATGTGATGCCCTCAGGATTAAGTGAATGCTGGGCTTGTTGTAGCTATCTCAGGACAATCACTGCAGGAATGGTATTCGAAACGGGGGGGGGGGGGGGGGGGGGGGATGAGTACAGTCATTTACACAAAGAAGTTTATTCCTCTTTTAAGACTAGGTCCTAATGCCTCCACTCCACACCCAGGAAAGTGATCATCAAGGAACAAAACTGACCAGCACTGAGTTGAACTTAGATAAACTGTCATTAAAAACCAGTTTAAAAAAGGTGTTAGCAGAGCTAGATGAAGAGGGAAGAGGTGAACAAGTTCCTTATACTTTCTGGTTGTAGCAACTCTTACACAAACAGCTTTAAGCTGGTGTGATGACAATTTGGGCCTTTTGCTATTTCCAAACAGCATGTCCATTCATTTGAATGGGCCTCATTCCTTTACAATTAAGCGCTCATGCTCTGCCACCCTCCTCTGTGGTCTCCCGGACACACCCATTAATACAGTGAGGACCTAGCAGTAAGCCAAGTGCTGTGATCGACCAAGAATAAAAAATGTCTGAGCTCCCCCTTAAAGTGCTTACAAATCTGGAATAGTTAGCATGTAACAAAAAAGGGATTTGGTCTAAGTAATTTAGAATTATCATGGGGATTACAGAAGGGAGAGAACAGGGTGTATTAACACATTTGGGGACATCATAAAGGAATCAGAATTAGAACAAAGAATAACAGAGTGGCGGGGGGGGGGGGGGGGAAGCACTGAGGCTAAACTGTAAGCCAGGGTGCTGGGTTGGAAAAGCAATGAGCTCTTTTAAGTGGTGGTAGAGAGAATCTTCCTAAAGGCTAGAACTCAGTATTTCCACATAGTAGATGCTCAATAAACTGGCTTAGAGTAGACAGCAATCCTACATCATAGCAGCATTCACTACAAAGAGAGACAGTACAGCCTCTCTGCCTGGGGGCTCATTTTAAGGTTTAGGTAAGTCCTGGGCCTTCAAAAGACTTTGCATAGTCAAAACTTCTATGCTAACTATTCAGAATGCACCTGCTTTAGGGTGACCTATGTTCTGGTTTGCCCAGGACAGACCCAGTTCACTCCTGCAGTCCCAGTGTAATTATGATGAATGCCCCCTTTCACTCTCAGAAGTCCCTCCATTTAAATAATAAATTATAAGGTCATCCTATCTATGTTTTGCTTAAGCCTTTAGTAAAGGAAATCTTTCCAAAAGTATTTCCTGGGGTAATGCACTTCAGATCACAAAGTTTCTCCTTCAATCTTAAAGGCAAGGAGAAACTGTACCTCCTTGTCTTTTGAAAGGAGTGCCTCCTTTTGAAAGCCAGGTGTTCACAGCTGCGCTCTACAGAGCCTTGTTCTCAGTGAGTGTTGTGTGGTCATGGTGCCAGGGCACACGAACTAATCAAACTCTGACAGAAGGAGCTAAACAAGCTAAACACTGCAGGTGAGCATTCCATTCCATGTCATTCTATGCCCAAGCATTACCAAGCGCTTTGGGGGTAAATAAATCTATTGGACTTATTACTGATACTAAATGTACATAATTATGTATTTAATATACACATAAATACATATATCAGTAAGAGAAATAAGTATCTTCATCAAAAAAAAAACTCTTTTGACTAAAACATGCATGTGCACACACCAAATACCTATAAAACAGGAAAGCACTGTCATTCAAAAAAAAGCCAAGCATTCCAATGGCTATGCTGTGAGCTCAAGGGGCTCTCTAGCCTCCACATGCACCTGCAGGCTGGACGACTGGCCTGACCTGACAGCTCTCTCTATTCCAGTCCCACCCTGGAAATGCTTGAAGTGCACAGCTGGCATGCCAACTAAGTCACAAGAGGGGAACACATCCAAACCCAGCACTCAATATAAAGTTCCTAGACAGTCTAGGTTGCATGGAGGTTGTCTCATTCTTAACTACTCCAGTCTATAAAGACATCTGACCCAGGAAGTAGCTCACAGGAGGGGAGTAGTCCCAGGAGGGGGCTGAGTGCTTGGAATAAAGAGGGAAAGCCCTATCTCTTGGTCCAGGCACAATGGCACACAGGCCTGCTGGCCCCACACCAATGACCACAAATGGCCCAGGAGGTTCTGAGCAGAAAGGAAGCCCAGTCATGAATTGGTGTGTCCTTATATTCGAATTTCCTAAGGGAAAGGGACCATATCCAATCAGCAACATTCTTATAACCTAGTAATCTCCATCAACTTCTAAATGTCAATTCATTTGGGTTGTTTTTTTGGCTGTTCTAGATATAATTTTATTTTTTAATTAAAATATGGCTAACATACAATATTATAATAGTTTCAGGTGTACAACATAATCATTCGACATTTATATACCTAACAAAGTGATCACCGTGATAAGTCTAGTAACCATCTGACACCACACAAGGTTACTGTGATACTATATTCTCTATGCTGTACAGTATATCCCAGTATCTATTATTCCCCTTTACCTTTTCGCCCTTCCTCTCTGAAACCATCAATTTGTTCTCTATGTCTGAGTCTATTTGTTTTATTTTGTTTGTTTGTTTTGTTTTTCAGATTCACATATAAGTGAGATCATATGATATTTGTCCTTCTCTGTCGGACTTATTTCACTTAGCATAATACCCTCTAGGTCCATCCATGTGGCCACAAATGGCAAAAATTCATTCTTTTCTATGGCTGAGTAATATATATATATACACTCACACACACACACACACACACGCACGCACACACACACACACACACATATACACACCACATCTTTGTCCATTTACCAATGGATACTTCGGTTGCATGTGCTGGGAAAACTGGACAGCTACATGTGAAAAACAATGAAATTGAACTACTTTCTTACACAATACACAAAAATGAATTCAAAATGGACTAAAGACTTAAATGTAAGACTAGAAACCATAAAACTCCTAAAAGAAAACATAGGCAGTAAACTTTGTGGCGTTGTTCTTAGCAATATTTTTTAGATATGTCTTCCCAGCTGGCAACAGAAGCAAAAATAAACAAATGGAATTCCACTGGCTTTGAATCACTAAAATATCTATGAAGCCCATAGTTGCAAATGTGGTATAGGCTTATTCCAGAAGAAAGGCCTTCTAGATCGATACTGTTTTCAAACTGTTTACCTGAGCCATAGGCGATCACATACCTTGGGAGCAACAAGGCAGGGACTGAGCAGGTAGGCTAGCTGTTCTCTGCATCTCCATCTGCATTCAGAGGTACACTTTTACCTATTTTAGCCATTAGGCTTCTGTTTAAGATTTCAATAGAAAAAAATGGGCTCCAATGCTCTGCCACTCAAAAGAAAACAAAACACACACACATTCAGTTTCAGAACATGTTGCTAGAACATGCTGACAAACACTTTAGAAAGATACTATAAGAATTGACATAAAAGCCTGAAAATTTTGAGGAGAAATGGATCTTAGATATTTTTAACCCAATTCTCTCATTAAAATTGAGGGATTAACTGAGCCATTGAGCATTTAAGTAAAAAGCATATTACTCCAGTAACATCTCCATCCTTACTCACTACACAAAGTCCAGCAACCCTTACCAGTGGCATGAAGAGTTCAGATCCTATTTGCACAACCTCTAACTGATATGCAGCTACAGGACACAGCTATAGGGCACAGCTGGATGCTCCAGGTATCAAACGCTAAAGGCTTTTTCTAAGATATGCCTAGTAAGGGGTAGAGTGGGAGCAGAATACAACTACATTATCTTAACTTGGAGAAATAAATAGAAATAACTAACATTTACCAGCTACAGTTTGTGCCACACACTGTGCATTCCACTGTGCACTGCTTCACCTCATTCACACAGTAGCCCTGTCTTGGAGGCGCCACACAGGCACCAGCGCACAGGGGGCAAAGGCAGAGCTCAGAGAACAGCACACACCTGACGCCAATGCTCCTTGTCCACCTTCCCAGCCTTGCAGTAGGCAGACAGAGCCCTGCCCTAAAGGACTCTAAAAGGCCCCCACACATCAGTTTTTGATGCCAGATCTAAAACAAACAAAGGCAGAAGTAAAAACTCCCAGCTTCCTCAGGTAGCGTCGCAGCTCTGGGGATTCAGCAGTCACTGTAAAAGCAGCATAGAAAGTATTTCCTTCACAGGGCCACTCCCAGGCTGCACTTCTTTTCATCAGTCTTTTTCTTCCTCCTTCAAGAAGGCAACAAAGGATTTTCTTTCCTTTCTTTACATAGGTGCAGCACCCATATGGGGTGTGCTAGAAATGTGTAAGTCACAACAAGGCCACAGCACAATTAAAGAAGGTGGTGGGGGTTTGGGCATTGGATGAGGCCTCTGAGCTGGTGACATGTAGCTAGCATCCAGGTCTTTCTGATCCATTACAGGGTGGCCTTCTCTGTGCCTCTGAATAAAAATGAACCCCAAAAGTGGGCCTGTAAGTGCCTCAGAAAACCACAAGGACCCATGGATTGGATTGGTACAAATACTGGATCTGTTCCTTCACTATTTTATTTTATAGAAAATAAATAGAGCTTTGGGCCAGAAAAAAATGAGCTTGAGGCCAAAACAAATTGATTCTTATGTTGTCTACATATGAAATGCCTAAAGCACGTTACAGAGGAAAGATGGGAAAGGAAAAGGCAATATTAATTTCCATTCAAATTCTGTAGTATGAGGAAGAGATCTGAAATTTAAAAGTTTGTGTGTTTCTCATCTACACCAAATGGTCCGATGACCCCTGTTACACAGAACATAGTCTGAACACAGGCCAGAGGAAAATTATGATAAAATACAAATCTGTAGATACTATTAAGCTCCATTTCAAAACCATGTTTTCTCCAAGCGACCATAGTCTTTTAGAGGCAATAAGAAACTCCCCAATGCAAGTTGTTTTTCTGATCCTCCATCAAAAAAATAATACTTATGACAGGCAACATTAATTCCCCTCTTCCATGTGCCAGGAACAACGCACAAAAATATCTAAGTGGATATTAGCACTGTTTCTGTACAGATCATCCCAAGGAAGAGACACAGAAAGGCTAAGACACAGAAAGGTTAAGGAAGAGGCCAAGGGCAGAGAGCCGGTGTGTGCATTAGCCAGCATTCTATGCAAGGCAGTCAACTCCTCAACCAATCAGACAAACTGCTTCTCACATGCCCCGGGACCACGAGGGCAGCAAATGTTCCAGCTGCCTAAAAGGCAAGATCCTGTAAATATTTAGACTGACTACAGCATGCCAACTGGCACACAGGAGAAGGCGGATTAAACTGAAGTTGCGGGATAAGAGCTGCAGAGAAGGACGACAGAAAGCTGCCTCCGGGCCGGGTCATTGAAAAGCCATTCCAAGTGATTCTGAGAAAACTTAGATCAAAAAGGTCTGCAATCTCTCATGATCATTTCCTTTTTAAAACCACATCCAGAAGCAGCTGTACTACATGCTGCTTTTTTGCTCTTTTTTAAATCTAAGTACCTCCAGTGGAGTGGTGAGCATCCCACTTCTTGGCAAACAGCACATATATGTAAAGATAGGTGACACTAGGCTGGCAAATGGCAAGAGCGCCTTTAGCAAATTCAAACATTTTTTTCCTATGGCCCATAAAAAAACCCCTCTGCCATTAAAACAGAATAGATTAACTATCAAAATATTTACAAAATGCTCTACTCATAGGAATTTTTGCTCTCCTTACCTAAGGAAAAGTAAATGCTTCCTGCCTTTACCATTACTTAGCATCTCTTAGGCCTTCAAATAAGAGAGAGTCACCCAGATACTGCTAAATAGTGCCATCAGCACAATAAGCTTTAGTCTTTCCTGGAGGGTGGCAGTCAGATGTGATTTCTGGCAATGAAGAGGTATTTTAGGACCACACATTTTATCTACAATAGGAAAAATCGCAGGATCCTGAAAACTTCTCAAGTTTACAACAGTGAGAAAGAGGCAGCATGCCCATTCACCCTCCACACAGGGTCTGAGTGGAAGCAGGGACCTAGGGCAGAAGGGGACCTCCTGGGGAAACCGCCAAAGTGTAGGCTACTGGTGTGTCTGAATTCACAGGCTGCTGCATCTGCTTATTTCCTCCTGGCATTATAGTTTTAACTTGGAAATACTTTTCCTAGGGTTATGTATGGCTGTGTCATCTGAGAGCTTTCCTGTAACCATCGTTACTGAGCCAAAGACCTCCTCAAATTAGAATTTTTTCATAAAAATCAACATTTACTAAAACTACAAAGCACAGCACTCTATATCTACCATATATTCAACAATTATCCCATCTCAAGAAAATTTTGAAGCAACAATCAGCCTGTGATATTAATAAGAGCCTGTACCACTGACTGACCACCTACCTTGGCTGGGCACTGCAGGCAGAAAATGCACATCACTTCATTTACACGTCCCACCAATTTTAATGAGACAGGTGGTAGGAGACCCCTTTTCAGGTGGGAAGCAGAGATTTACAGAGATCACATGACTAGCCCAAGGTCCCCAGGCTGAGCATGGGCAGAGCTCACCTTTGTTCCCAAATGTAACTATAAATACATTATGCAGGCTTAACTGCAAAAAATCACAGGTTAATCTAACCCTGATTCTGCCTCCATCCTGAAGTGGACAAATCTGCCGTAATTTTCCTTCATTTTGTTCTGAATGACTCTCCAGCCAAAGACGGCCAAAGGCCTCACAGGGGCAGGCTGATAGACTGCCTGAGGGCCCCTAGGAAAGACTGAAAGGGAAAAAGGGCTGAGGTTAGTTACATGTCTGTGAGAGGCACATGGCAGGACAGATGCTCAGCTGTGCAGGGATGGGGGGGGTGTTTACCCCAAATCCCTCTGTTGATCAATATTCAATGACCAGAGACTTTCTCTCTACTCAATGTTCATTATCTAAACACCCTCCCCCCTTTTGATCGATGATAAAAGTTTAGGTAGATATTTAAGTCACACTCTCACACATGAGGGTAACCCATTAGTATGAATCCCCAAAACAGTATTTTTACAAACAAATGAGAGTCACTGTCTTTGTCCCTCATCCCCTCAGTTACTTGGCAGTTAGCTCTTCTCTCAAATATCTTATTCTTATGTGAAACTGGTCTCCCACCAGTCTCATCAACTCCACAAGCCAATCCCCAGCCTGCCTATTTATGACTCAGAAGCTTTTATCTTCCAAACGATCATCTATACTTTTAAAATAATAAAATCAGGGGCCTTGCTTATCAAGTATAATACAATATGCGGCTTCTGGGAAAACTGCAAGAGAGCAGCATGCACAGCATTAGATTTGATTTGGGCTCCAGTAGCATGTGAGTTTCAACAGGAAGACAAGAATAAGGACAGTTTTGGAAGTGTACGTGTGACTTTTCCAAGGTAGTGCAAACTGCAGGCTGCCAAAGCGAAACACCTAACACCGATAACCAGAAGGGCCCTCCCCTGAAACATAACAGAGAATTATTAATTATTAATGAGAATTTGTCAACACACGTTTCCTCTGCCTTTGAGGTACAATGCTAAGAAGTTTCTATCCAGCCAGAGTTCTATACATAAATATACACCTGGACTTTCTATATTTCTCTAAACACAGCTGTTGGCAAAAGTGCTTTTAAGTTTGTTCATGCACATACAGCTAAGAACTGAACTAAATTAGGTTTGGCTCAAATTATAAAACTGAAGTGATAACAAGAGCTAATATTTATGTAGCATGTTTAGATATCTTAACTAACTGTAAATGGGAAAATGGGCAGCCTGGACCCAGGGGTCTGTCCTCATTAGTCCAAGAGGTCAAGTTTCTCCTGGTCACTAGAGGAGGCTGGGGATTGCAATCCCTTTCAGTACAAGTAATGAGCCTCAGCCATAAATAACACTTACACAGCTCTAATTATGTGAACAAGGGATACTGACTTATCCAAAAGTTTTACACATAATAATCCAGGTGAAGAGAAGTGTGAGGGTAAGGGAGCTAAATCATCATCTTCCACACAAAGTCAACAGACACTTCTGAAAGCCAAGAAATGTCAGTTATGCAGCAATATAGGGATTGATACCCAAAAATAATAGTTAAAAAGTGAGGAAGTGGCCACTGGGCACAGGAAAAAGGAAGGGACTACTATTTTTCATTCCAAGTTTTATGCAATTGTTTGAGTCCTTAAAGTACATAAATGGATCACTTTGAAACAAATTTTAAATTACTTTAATAACTTGAATTACTAACACAAAGAAGTCAAAATTAAAAGGATGTCTAAATTTCTTGGGCTAGGAAAATAAAAAATAAAAAACAGTGATCTTCATTCATTAAACACAATCACCTTCTGGACTAGGTGCCCCTGGGATGCTCAGCAAAGGGGTGATGTCCCAAGCCCAGGAAGCCAGTCTGGACAGTCAGGCAATATGGGGTGACAGGCTGTAGAAAAACCACCTGCCCTCCCGCCTAACACGCCAAGTGACTACATGGATAACAGAATTGGGGAACATGAGCAAAAGACTTGCCTTTACCATCTGTGATACAGTATAACATCTGATGTCTAATTAGAATTCAAATTAAGCACTGTAGGAATTCAGAGAGGGGGAAACACCCCATTCATGCTTAGTGGGTAGGGAAGGAAAAGTGCCATGAACGATGGAGTCCTAGCTGGATTCTAAGGTGGATTCTAAGGATGCATACAAGGTCAACAGGTAGAGATGGAAGAGAAACAACCTGAAATAAGCCAGAGGTGAGAGAATAGACGTTGTGTCTGGAAATGGGACGTGGTCTAACCCACATTAAACGGCACATCTCATGCCGATGCGGCCCCACCTGAGCTCAGAGAGTGTGGGCAGGACAGGGAGTTAAGTTTAGAGCTTTCTGGCACAATGCAAAACTAGACAATGTCAACTTCAATACAATAAAAAGGTGCGCCTCTTAAATTATCTAATTAATAGGATTACACCTTCCATGTTTAAACTGGCCTGTCTTGCTTTGGACAGGCTCCTAAATCCCAGACAGTGATATTTACCTCATTATTTGAGGCTCCTCTCGTGTCCTCAGGTTTCCACACATCCTGAGCTGTGTGTCAGTGGATTCTGTCAATACCTTTTCTTTATTATCACCAGAGGGCTGAACACATTAGACTTAGAGATTTGGGTTTCGGGCACCTCCCATTCTCCCTGTAGTCGCTATAAATGTACACGTTCCATTAACATTCTTTTCCTTTGACATTCTTGTATAATACTTGCTACTTTCAACACTGCTACCATTATTTAATGCAATAAAACTAACCAAGTTTGATCCACACAGCCCCAAGTACTGAATTTTTAAAAATTTTTAATTTATTGATTTTGAGAGAGAGAGAGAGAGAGAGAAAGGAAGAGGGGGGAGTGAGGGAGGGAGAGGGGAAGAAAGAGACAACCATCGGCTTGTTGTTCCACTTATTTATGCATTCATTGGCTCATTCTTGTATGAGCCCTGACCAGGGATTAAACCTGAAACCTAGACAAATCAGGAAAATGCTCTAACCTACTGAGCTACCCAACCAGGGCAAGTACTGACTTTGATTAAAATACACACATATAACTCAAGGTTTCTGTGTCTGAGCTAGTTGTACCAGTTTCTGGATTACAAACAAACAAACCTATTCCTGCATACCAAACTGAATATTTATAAAAGTTTGGTTTTATGTCATGGATCACATAATATACTCACTTCCAAAATAAAAATGAGCATATTAATTTTTATGCTAGCCTTTATCAACATGTAGAAGTCTCGTTTATGAAAGAAAACAAGTGTTGTAAGTAAAACTTGGAAGGAATAGAAAATTAAGAATCGACACATCTTTACTTTTGTATTATTTTAATTCCATGAGTAAAAGAGGTAGGTACTGAAGGTTAAAACTGAGAAGATACTGCCCCTGCCTTCAATTTTAATCTTTAGTACCTACCACTTTTACTCATGGAATTAAAAGAATACAAAAGTCTAGCTGGGAGAAACAAGGACAGACAATTCACAAACAGGGCACACACCTCAGGCTCCACCTCAGGGCCCTACAGCATCTGCACACAGAAGGTGACTAATAAATATTACTTGGCTGACTAGATGAAGAGATGCATAAAACCTGTCATTTCAAAGATATTTTTGCTTAGGCTGAAGCTAAACACTTACTTTTTAAGATGACTCCATGTAAACAAAAATCAGATATAAATAGAGCAGATGTATGTGGATAGAATAAAAAGTGAGGAGTACATGAATGGCTGAAATTCTAGAATCACCGCTCGAATTCAGGATAAACTAGGTGAAAGGATGAGAGAGTTATTCTAGAAAGTGAGTCCAGACAGAGGAAAAGGCATGAGCCCAAGCAAGGAAGCAAGAACCACTGATAATTGGAGGAAGTTCCAGCAGGTCAGTGTAGCTATCATATAAAGTTCAAGGTGAGTCAGGGCAGAGATGAGCAGTGTCCATCACGCAGCACCAGGTCTGCCAGGTTTAACACCATGAACTTACCCTGTAGGGGACAAGGACCCACCAAAAGGATATGGCCATGCTTATATTTTAGAGGGATCCCTCCCATGCATGACTGGGGGACAGATATTGTGTGAACAGACTGGAGGCGGGGAATATAGGCAGAAAATGACCTTGGGTTTGGAGGGAATCACAGACAAGAAATATTTAGGTGTTAAAAAATCATGAGGTTTTGGTGACTGACTGGACAGGAGTGGATGAGATGGTGAAGGAGAATTTAATGGTTTATAGCTTGGGTGACCAGCAAACGATAGGGCCAAGCAAGAGGAACTCAGGGTCAAGGGGGACTTATGAGGGCTTTTCTTGTGTTTGATAATGATAATAAGCACGATTGACAATGAGCATGCCACCCCACTACAAACGCGAAGACACTGGTGAAACAAGTAAAGGTGGTGATACAGGTCCAAATAGAATACAAGAGAGCCGGGCCCTTCCTCCTGAGAGATGAATTATGACTGCATTAATCCAGAGTGCCATGTAAAGTACAGAGTCCTGGCAACAATCTGTTAAATAAAAAATAATCCAGAAACTGAGGTCAAGCAGGGTGCTCCACAACTAGATTTAAGGGGGGGGTAACCTGCAGAAAGATTAGGAGACCCGACAGCACCAATTCAAGAGGATAAGTCAGAACCAGAGCTAGGATAGGCCAGGCACATCAGGCACCAGCTTCACCCTGAACAGCCCCGGGGTCCTTAGGATCTTTCTTCTCATTTGAGCATTACCTCACCCTTTGCTGATGAAGATGCGAGGTGAACACCCACTTGCACAGCCTCCCCACTTCTTTACCAGGTACTGAAAAGGGAAATGTTCTGGTCTCTTTTACTTTCAAACATTTTTCAGGTTTTCAACAACTTTCAAGGAGTTAGTTGAAGCCGTGTGAATTACAACTTGAAAAAACTTCCCAATAAATACAGAAGCTATTCTTACAACAGCTTCACAGGAAGAGGTCACAGCCAGGCATGGGAAAGAAGGAGCCTCCTGCTGGCTGCAGCTCTCACTTGGGGGTCACTCTCTCCTCTCTCTCTGTACACAGTTTCATCCCAGTTACTGCTTGCTCAGACCTCGATAATTAGTAACCCTGAGCACAAATCAGATCCAACTTATACAAGCACATGGCACAGCTGGGCTCCAAAGAGAGGACTGGGCATCTGTAGCACTTGACATTCAAACCATTGGCACAAAGTCAACATTTTGTAGAGCACATTAAATGTTTTAGTTTGAGAGCTAATGCAGCATTTCCACTGATCAACAGGAGCAGCCCAGGCAAAAAGCAAAGTATATTTCCCTCAACATCAGTCGCTGGCCCAATTGTTGCCTACAGAGACCTTAAGAGGCCTGAACAACTGGTAAGTAAGAAAAGTCCATCCGATGTAGTATATTTAAAGAACATCTGTGATTTCAGTGGCAAATGGCTTTTTGTGCTTTTAATGTTCTAAATTGTTTTAATGGATGGGATGACAAGTGACAGATTTACAGGTGAAATTAGACTTTTCCAAGTTCAAAGACTAAATTAACTTTCCCCTATAAGTGTTCTTTTTAATTGCAAGAAGCATGCTTTTCTCCCATGGGCTTGTGCATTAGGCTGTAGAAATTCCTTCTTTTAAAAAGTTGTAATCCTATTGCCTGTAAAATATAAGCCAGTGTCATGTCTATGTGCATAGTGAGTTAAAATCACTTTTGGATATGATAAAGAGCACCAAATACAGCTGGGGCATGACGTAATCCCCAGAGCTAAGGGAGTCCAATTAAAAACTAAAATGCTAGAGGAAAAAAAAGAAAACCAGAAGGTTTGGTTTAAGAGCACAAAAGGCCACAATCTCACTAAAAACTGAAACCAAAGGTGAAATACTTCGCGCAAGGAAGCATTTAAAGTCTTCTCGGAGCCACTGAACACCTGGGCCACTGGTGTGCATCTAATGGTGAGTCACACTGATTTTCAAGGGAAAGAAACAGGAACTAAATCAGCCTCACAGTTGCTATTTTAGCTTCTGTTAATGTCTTAGGTTTTGATTTCTATGTTCTTGATTCTTAGCTTCTGATTTCTCTCTCTGAGATTTCACAGACATTTAAATACCAAGCACTATAGCCTTTTAGCTTTAATCTGTGGATGGCAAGGATAGAGAACATAATTTGTGGAACTTTTTCTACTGTTTGTTTTTCTAGAAACTGACTAGTAAATTCCATAAAAATATAGACTAATAGGTTATTTTAAAACTTAATTTGTGCTTAGAATCCACTGCAATTTATTATTTAGCCTAAAAAAAATATTTTTTAAAGAACCCTATTTTCCAGAGAAATGATAAGAACATTGCAAGCAAAGACAGAGTTTTGGAGGATAATCTACCAATCACAAGCCCCTCACCCTCTGCTGTGAAAATATTTTTTAAAACCATTCACTGTAGTATTTTTTAAAAGCTGTGACTCTTCTTTACAAATGAGTCTTTAAATGGAGAAACTGCCCCGTCTCAAGCCCTCTCTCTAACTCATTTTTGTTCCTAACAACTTTCTTGCCAGTTTTCCCCCTTAAAGAAAGCATTCATGGGAGAAAATCTCTCTCTAGAGATACAGACACACAGACATTCAAATATATACACACATTTCACACTTTATGTAATTAAAATGAATAGACTACTAGCATTTCCAACTTCTCTCTCCGCATCAGCGCCACCAATTCTAGGGAGACACGATTACCTTTAGTGCTTCAACACCTTTCCCTGGCTGCAAGGGGCTGCCGGGTGTCATCAAGGCAGCCTGAGATGAAAATCTAGAGTAAAAGTTTGTTTTGAAAAACATAACCAAGATCTAGGCTTACTTTTCACCATATGCCCTTTGGTACAATTTTATTGATTTTTTTTAACCATTCATGTGTAATTTTACTAATAACTATTAAATGTATTAGCATTAACCCTATAAAACTGTCATTTTTTATAGATAAAAAAGTCAAATGTCAGTGATTTCATATGACTCAACTTAAAAAAAGAGTCAGTCTCAAAAGGCAGCCCTCGAAGTCAAGGGGTAAGGAGAACACCAACAGTGATGACTTATATAATTTTTATATGATCGTGAGATACGGGACTTCTAATTGTCCGCATAGGAACAGTTCCCTGCTTTTAAAGTCTTTGCACAAATACTGATATCAACCTTGGGGGTTTCCAGCAGTCAAATTACATTGGGAAAGACCTTCTATTGTTGGCTTTATTTTACAGATTAAGAAACAAGGGTCCAGAGAGGTTCAGTGACTTGAACAAGCTAACACAGCTAACAAAGGCCAAGGATGGATGGTATTTGGGGGAGCCATCTGGCTTTAAATCTTTCACCTATGCTATCTTTCCTCTGAGTAAGGAAATGAATATGCGCAATAAAACCTGTGATTTATAAACACAAGATGGGGATGCAAGACCACTCTGCCCCTTAACCAGCTGTTTACACAACAGTGGCAACAATCGCACTGAATTAGTCAATGTTACTAGGACTCAGACTTCTATAGAGGCAGTCAACGCTTTGTGGAAAAGCAGGCACTCCGAAGATAAACAGCTGAATATGCATCTACTATGACACTGAGCCACATTATTTTTGTTTGTTTTCTTAGCTCTTTGCCTCTTTGATGATCTTCCTCTGTCCCATCATCTATAAAACATCATGATAAAGCTATCACCCCAAAGAGCTACTAAGATACTAATGGAGAATGCTAGCATCCAACACATAGCAGCTGTTACATAAAAATGGAACTCCCTCCCCCATCCATGCTAATAACCTATCAGTTAAAAGTAGTACTGATGATAGTAAAATCCCACACAAAAAAATGTTTGAATTAGAATCTGACACTCGTGGAGCCAAAAAAGAAATTACAAAATATTTAGGGGAAATGAATACTTCTCCCAATTTACCTCCAGTCACTGCAACAAGAAACTGGGCATCGTGCTAGCGCACAAAGGTGCTAGTGCACCCACGTGCCCTGGGTGCCTCCTACCATAGTGGAAACAAGTAGGACAGTCCTTCCCAGTGAGACAGTGGGCCTGACAGCGAGGGGTGCTGCAGCCCTGGGTCCAGGCCCATGAGCCCCACACGTGGTGGTTCCATGCAGAAAGAGGTGCAGAAAGACACTCAGGTGATTTGCTTCATTCACCCATTTGGTGGATGATAGAAGACTAGGCAACCTTACAAAAAAAACTCAAGAAAACAATGAAATGAAAGATTATCTGAGTTGGAAGTTTCACAACTAAAAAAAAAATTTAATTACCCTTCACAAAGGTCTTACGTCCCTTTTTGGTATTTATAGACAGTCCATATTCTGTCCAGTGCATTATAGACTAAGGACTGACATATTAAAATAAGCAAACTAACTCCCCAAAAATATTATTGGAAAATATTGTAAAATACATTTTCCCAAGGAATTCTCAAACTTTTGGCCTCAAGATCCCCTTCACAGTACTGAGGAGCCCAAAGATCTTTTGTTTGTGTAAGTTATATCTCACAATACTTATTACATTAGAAATTACAATTATAAAATTTATAAAATATGTATTTTGAATGCATTTAAATAATAGCATCAAATTTTAACAAGAATACCTTTTAATAAAAAATCATATTTTCAGAAAAAGGTTTTAGTTACAAAAGTGGTATTATTCTACATTCTTGAGTATCTCTTTAACATCTGGCCTTAAGAGAGATTCTCATATCCACTTCTACAATTGATCCATTTTAACATGTAGGTTTAAGTATATTGAAGAAAATCTAGTTTCACACAGATATATAATAGGAAATGAAGCAGTGTTTTAATAGCCTTCTGGATCTTCTTCTTTGGTATCACACCAAAACTCAACAGTGGCAAATTCTTAAAGACTGGTTGCTTTGTAGAATCTAAATCCATATCAATGAGTATTTTTGTTACATTAAAAACCCTTAGTCTAACTTGGCCTTTGAATAACTCTTTTACCCATTCTAGATTCTGTAACATCATATAATCATTGATTATTTGGAAGTGTACATTCATGCAGAACTTTGAAGGATAGACATTTCCTATGATATAGTATCAAAACACTGTATTAATCTTGGCACTGGTCTCAATCTAAGTGCTGAAAAGTACTGCGAGTTGTTTTCCCTGACATGAAGGCTAAGTTCATTCATTATTGAGAAAATGTCTGCCAAATCGCCAAGGCTGATTGCTATTGTTCGTGTATCATTCTTTCAAGTAAAAATGGTGCTCCAAAAAAAGCATCTCATTCAGCTTCCCACTCATTCACTCGGGGCTGTTCCTCTAGTCAACCATTGCATGTGGCAGAGGAGCCTCATTTTGTCATGAAATATGTACTTATTTATTTTCCTTTTTATTGAATTTATTGGGATGACATTGGTTAATAAAGTTATATAGACTTCATATACATGTCACAAAATATTTAAAAGACACATACCTAAGGGATAAGTTTTAATCAAATTAACAACATATATTATGTCATCCAAGACATTCTAGAGTGAATTTGCCCTTTGTTTGCTTGTTTACTAAGACTGTGTGGCAGTAAGATGTGCAATGACTATGGGACAGCTGGGTACATAGTGTTGGTTTGTGCTAAAGTACCAGAAGGTTCATCTTACACACTTTTTGCGGCATTAGTACAAATGTTGGCACAGTGAGTAAACAGGCAAATAACATGTTAGTATTCTGGATAATGGGATGACCTAATGGCCCCCTGAGAGTGTGTCAAGAACCCCCATGGTTCCACGGATTGTACTGTGAGAACCATAATTTTAGACTTTGAGACAGGAAATTTTTCTTTTGATACAAAAAGCACTAATTTTAAAAAATAATAATTCAACTATATTAAAATCAGTAGCTCTTATTTACCAAAAAATACCTTTAAAAGTGAAAAGATGGCCCTGGCTGGTGTTGCTCAGTGGTTACTGTGTTGGCCCACTCACCAAAGGGTCAAGGGTTTGATTCCCGGTCAAGGGCACAAACCTGGGATGCAGTTTCTATCCCTAGCTCCGGTCGGGGCGTGTGTGAGCGGCAACCAATCCAGGTGTCTCTCTCACATGCAGGAGACAACCAATTGATGTGTCTCACATCGATGGTTCTCTCTCTCTCCCACCCTCTCTCTCCCCACCCTTCCATCTCTTCCACTCTCTCTAAAAATCAATGGAAGAAATATTCTTGGGTGAAGATTAACAAAAAAAGGTGAAAAGACAAGTTACCGTCTGGGAGATTATTCACCACATACAGCCAACAAAGCAGATATCAGCAATGTCTGAAGAATCTCTGTAAATCAACATACTACAAACAGCCCCCTAGAAAAATGAGCAAAGTACTAGACATTTCATGGAAATAACCAACTATCATATGAAGAGATGTCCATATAGTCAGTGATTATAGAAATGCAAATCAAGACCACAATGTAACAACATTTCCAAGTAAACACTGAAAAATCTGAGAATACGAAATATGGAAGATCTGCGTCCACAGGACTGTTACATAGTACTGACAGAGTATAAACTGGTGCAACCATTTTGGAAAATAATTTGGCATTATTTCCTATGGCTTAACATTCATATACCCTATGATTCAGCAACTTAATCCCTAGGTTTATATCCACAAGAAACTCACATGTTCATGAAGAGACAGTAAGGAATATACAGCTCAGCATGGTTTACAAGGGCATCTGAAACCTGGAATATCCCAAACACAGGAACTTGAATGGACTGTGGTTCAGTCAGACAATGGAATGTTAGAGTCACCAAAACAAGTGAATTACAGCAACACTCAACGAAATGGAAGATATGTGGTACAATGTATTTAACCACTAAAAGATTGCATACAGTTTTTAAAAAATCGCAATTCATGCACACACGTATACATACATGTATACATACACTTAGAAACATGCCTGGATGTTACAAACGATATAAAATAAGAGAGCAAGAGAATGAAGAAATGGTTCAGGGTACACAGCGCCCAGAGAGATGTCACACGGGAGGGAGGAAGGGAGAGCATTCAGTCACATGTAGCTTATTACTGACAAAGACTTGGATTCTGTTTTGATTGTAGACTTTGAGGGAAATTATTAATGTGATTAAAAATAATAAAATAAAAAATGTAAAAGTCAACCTTGAATGCACCTTGCATGATAAGAATGTCACAAGTCGGATTATGGTTAATCCAATTTTAGGCAGCAAGGATTTAAAAAAAGATCTGTACATTTTTGCCTATTGTATACGTAGAAAGTGTAAAACTCTAGGGGTCCTGAACAGACTCATCGTCTGACAGTTAAGTAAATCAAGTCCTTAGTTTGACCAAAGCTGCACAGAGAGATTCATTTCTGTGTTCAATAAATAGCTATTGAACTTCTACCAGATGCCAGGAATAAAAATGGGGAGGGGTGGTGATAGAAGATGTTAAAAATAAATATTATTTTAAATAATGAATACAGCTAAGTATGAAGAAAATAAAACATGGTGAGAGGCTGGAAAGGCTGGATAGGGGCTTGGCTGTCAGATGTCACGATCGGGGAAGGCCTCCCTGAGAAGGTGACATTTTAACAGAGACCAGTATGAGGCAACCACACTAAGAGGCTAGAGACAGACAACCACAGACTGAGGCCAGGGCTCCAAGTCCTTCTGTCCCCATGAGTGTGATTTAGATCTTTATAGATTTGGCTTCAACATCAGCGTGGTAACAGTGTGACAGCAAATTCACCTGGGTGTTCCTGCTGTCCCTGTGCAGTGCTTGATCAAACTCAGCTGGTCGTGTGCAGATCCTCATCCGTCACCCTCGCCAGTGTACAAGGGAAGAGCAGCCTTTTGCGACTTACTGGGACAGAGAAAGTGCCTGCTCGGTGCTGCGCCAGCACTGGATGGCACATGAGAAAGAGCTCAAGGGCGTGGCTGGGCAGGTAAGCTTTGCTCTTCCTTTCATTTTTTGTTTCACTAGATGAAGATTACTAAGCACAATGATCTACATTTACAATGAATACTGATGTCTGCTTGCCAAGGACACAAATCCCTGCTGCTTTGCCTTCGCCACATCCCCCTCCCATACACACAAACACACCTGACTTTTCCACAACTTAATCATTTGAGTGACGTTCAAGAGATAAAGAAAGCCTACTGGCACTTTTGCTGCCACAGGCTAGAGAGTTTCATCTTATAGGTGAGAGTCACCCAGCGCAGGAGAGGGCTCTGCTGTGCACCTGGAGGAGGAGTTTGGGAGCAGGAGCAGTGACAGTCTAAGTCACACTGACATTTATCCGTCAGGCCTCTCCCAGCCCCCACGCCAGGGGAGGCTGGAAACAAAGAGCACACAGGTGCACACCACCGTCACTGAGGGCTGGGAGAGCTGGGTTCCTATCCCAGGTGCTCTGATCACTACTCAGAAACTTGCTCAAGCCTCCAAGTTCCCTTCATCTGTTTCTGTCCTATACAACATAAGGAAGTTTTAGGTCATTCATCAGAAATTTATACAACTCCCACTATGAACCATTGAACCACTGAACCATTTGCTGGGTTAAGTGAAAACAACGCTCCTCTCCATGCAGCAGAAGAGAGCGCTAATAAGTAAAAGTCTTTTCAACTAGAAACAGCCTTCTCTGTAGTTAAGACTTTAAGGACACTGACCTGCACTCAAATATCAGTCTATTCGTACTAGCTGTGACATCTTGCACAACTTATTCAAGCTCTTTAGACTTCCGTTTCCTCAACTATACAATGGGATTGCATCTATTTTATCAGGACTGCATGAGGATTTAAAAGTGCACCGCTGTAGTTCATTCATTTTCACTGCTAAATAAAATTTCATTAAATAAGGGTTTTTTTTACCCATTCTCTATTCATTTGAGCTATTTCCACATTTTTGCTATTACAGTGTTTCTATGAGCACCTTTGTACATGTTTCTTGATATGCTTCTATAAGAGTTTTCTACGGCATGTACCTAGGAATTACAATGCTCAGTTACAGAGTGAGTGAGTGAGTGGTCACTTTGTCCAAATATTTCCAATTGCTTTTACAAAGTGATGAACTTTAGAAACATAACGCTGAACAGGGAATAAAAAATAGTCCTGGAAGACTACATACAGCATAAGCAGTTTTTACAATGGAGTGTATATGCATACAGATTAAAATCATTTGTTTTAAAAGGAAGGTGGACAGCTGGGAGAAGCCTGGGAGAGAGCGGGAGCACAGGGGCAGGGGGGTGCTCTGACTCTCAAGTCGGTACTGAGTTTCTTTTTTAAACTGATTTTAGACAGAGGAAAGGGGAACGAGAGAGAACCCATAACCTGGGTATGTGCCCTCACTGGGAATCGAACCCACCACCTTTCGATGTACGGGATGATACTCCAACCAACGGAGCCACAAAGGCCAGGGAGGTGCTCTGTTCTTTTTGTTGTTTCAGCTTATGTTACATAAATTCTTTTCAAAGTATCAAATATTCCATTAAAAAGAAAAGGGATCTTAAAAAGCAATTAGCATTGCCTGAGCCTGATACAAGGTAAAGTCCCCAGTGAATGGCACTGATTGCTATGAAATGTGAAGAGAGAAGAGATGACACAGTGTCAGCTCGAGGTGAGGCATGACACACCTGGCTAGGGGGGCCCTTCCTTGTGGCGGGGAGCAATCTGGCTCCTCAGATCTGGGCTGACCCAGAACTGCAACAATGGGGGTGCACGGTGGGGAGGAGAAGATGAGGCTGCTCGGAGCCAGAACCCCCGACTCTTGAGTTCCAAGAGTGCAGGACTCCCAGCTCCAAGAATGCTGCCTGAGAACAGGTGCCAAGAGAGCACTTGACAGGTAAAAGGACAAGTCTGTTTATAGATGACACTTTCAAACATGTTCTGAACAAAGACTACTCTGGCTTAGAGGACTAGGAAAGAAGGATAAAGATGACGGCCAGGAATAGACTAGGAAACATCAATTTAAGGATGGGGAGAGGAGCTTCCAGAGATGACTACGAAAAGGAAAGCAGGGTGGCAGAGACATGTGAGAGACAGTTGTGCATTTGCTGTGTGTCAGGCACTGAGCTCGGACCCCTCCCTCAAAGCTAACACACACACGGTACATGCACATATGTACACATATACACATATGTATGCATAATACTAGAATATATCAGAAAAAAAGTACATGTCTACACAAGTGTACGCACAACTTATCTTCCAAGTGGTTCTTTTACTGAAGATAAGTTGTAGGAGGGAAGGGTCATGAAGGTCTGCAACTTATCTTCCAAGTGGTTCCAAGTGGTTTCATGACCCTTCCCTCCTACACACGCATCTCCGAAGAGTAGGAAGTTCCCTGCTTAGCCACACCATTATCATACCCACAAAGATGAAGGTCAATCATTAATACCACCAACTGTAACCAAGTCTGAATTCAAACCTGCACACCTGTCCCAAAGCAGTTTCTACAGCTTTATCCTCAGTTCCCCCAACTCACCACAGTTCACATTGTTTCTCTTTGGCTCCTTTGATCTAGAACAGCTCCCTCCCACCCATCATGCTGTTTGCTTTTCATGAATTTGGTCTTTTAAAGAGTCTAAGCTAGCTGTTGTATAGTGTTTCACATTCTGAATCTGTCCCACTGCTGATCCATGATTAGCTTTTAAAGTGTGCTGTGTACATCTAATTGAATCATATCAGGAGGCACAAAATGCCAATTCATCTCATTTTTTATGAGTGTGGTCATTCAGATATCTCTCCTGAAAAGGTATGATTTTTTCTTTATTATTATAAATGATCTCAGAGTGATCCTTTTATACTGATATATCCTGTTCTACAACCTTTCACCAAATGGCTTTTTCACAGGAGAATGTTGTCTGAGTCAGTTATTACATGGACATTGCAAAATGGTGACTGTGTAGCCTTGGCCAATGGCTCAGCTGGTTGGAGTGTTGTCCTGTACACCAGAAGGCTGTGGATTCCAGTCCTGGTCAGGGAACACAGCCAGATTATGGGTTCGATCCCAGGTCGGGGCATGTGTGGGAGGCAACCAGTTGATACAGATTGATTTTCAATCTCTCTTTCCCTTCCCTCCCCTCCCTTCGCCTTCCCTCCCCCTCCGTTTCTCCCCCTTTCCTCTAAAAAAAAAGAAGAAAAAAATACAGTGACTGTGTAATTCTGTCACCCTTCTGTAAAGAAGAACTTCCCCATTTCACCCTCCCTTTTTTAAATGTGTTTTTAATATCCTATCAACTTGCTGAATTTGGTTTGTTTTTCAAAGTTTTTTCATCGATTACTGTCATTCTTGTGGATATCCAAATTGTCAAATTGAGAAGTGCGTATGAGTCCTTTCTTTTACATTTCCCCATTAGTCTGTAGCACTTCCCTGCTTTTTGCTCACAGGGTATCTGACCTCACTTGTACTTTTCCTGGGCCCGATTTCAGATTAGTTTCAGATTAGTTTCCTTCTCCAAGGAAACCTTGGTTCCTTTCAGTAGGGAGTGACACTTAGAAACAAGATGAGCACACTAACACTGCAGATCACTTCTTCCCCATCTACAGAGGAGAGAGTTCTTACTTTTGTTATTTAAGGATGGAAAGGGCTTGCGCACGTTTATAGATGCTGGGATGTCACGGCTTGTAGACCTACAGGTTTTTACTGTTTTGTTAGGGCTGTGCAGGTCTATACCTGGAAGAAAAATAGCCTCTGGACAGAGAGAGATACTGCAAATACAAAAAAGAAAAGCAATAATGTAAGGAAAAAGATGAGAAGTTGGTGTAAGCTACATTTTTTAAAAAAACAACCTGGAGTGAAACAAAACCCGTCCTGGTCTGAGGCAGCAGTGAGAGCGGCACTGCTGTGCATGTGCAGGTAGACAGGAGGGCTGGTTACTGTCAGATGTTTACAGACACGTTACACCCGAAGCAGCATGAAATGGCATCTAACAGTTCGCGTGGGAGAGCTACTATGATGTACCTGACTGACTCGTATTGAAATCCTTTGGAAAAGTGAAATACAAGTTGACCCTTGAGCAAAATGGGGGTCGGGGAGCCAAGCCCCACGCAGTTGACAATCTGTAAATCACTTGTGACTCCTCCATAACTACAGTTCCTCAGATTCACAACCTCAGATTCAAACAGCTGCAGATCAAACACAGTGTTTTCGATCCGTGGTTGGAAAACCATGTTGGGAATGTGAAAATACTGTTTTCTGTCTGTGGTTGAGTAAACCCATGGATGTGAAGCCTATGGATATAAAGGGTTGACTGTATTTATTGAAAAAAATCTGCATATAACCTTGTCAAATGGAACAGTCTAGAAAAGACAAGTATATTCAACAGTGGGTCCCAGTCTGTGGGCTCAGGACTGATGAAAAAAAGTATAGCCTTTTGTATCATATGCTCTCTGAGCACCATCTTTAAGTTGCACAAAAGTGCATCTTTCGCACTGAAGTTCTACTCATTGTAAAGGGAATGCCCTTGCTGTGTCTAACGAAACATAAATTCATTTAAAGAACTGCCCAATGTATAAATTATTGTCATAATATTTTATTAAAACCAAAGGTTACTGAGCCCTCCAACAGGTAGGAAGTACAAGCAATGTTAGGTTTAGAGTGAGAATTACTTCTCTGCAGTGTTCCCACTCCCACCTCAAGTCCTGGGTATTTACATTCTTTCCTTTGGTCTGAATCTAGAATGTAAGCCTGAATCTAGAATAAACAGACAGATGGTTGGTATTTAGCTAAGTAGTTAAAGTTGTTGTTTCTCAGAAATGAAAACCTTCCCCATCCCCAGAGCAGAGGGACAGGCATCATGCCCTAAGCCTGGAGATCCAAGAGCTGAGCACTGCAAGCTTAACTGAGAAACGCAGACACCATACCAGTGAGGCAGAAAGAGGTCAGAGACTCATTTCCTCGCCTGGCCCCAGGGAATAGAACCATGTATTCCAAAACAACACTGCAGAAGAACAAGCTAGAGAAACAGTCCAGAATCCAAGGGCTCAATCTAATTCCAAACAGAAAAAGGAATCTGTTCCCCAAACGCTGAAGCTTCACACCCCTACCACCGAAGACTCAGGCTTGCGTGGAATTGAGCACGAGCATAAAGTGCTCTGGACTTCATGCGTCCTCCCCGTGGCTGAGCCACTGCTGTGCCTAAACAGAGGGACCATAAGAAACAGCAACGCCTGCCCCTGCCCCTCCCCCATGCGATTACTGCTGCGCCAGACACACCAAGGATGGGGAAGAGGCTCGGTGCCTCTGCAGCCCTAATTACAGTGCAGAAGAGCATGAGCTTCAAATCAATGTGGGCGAGTAAGGGACTACGTGGAGCCTGAGACATCTGATCATTCTACTGCCATCTGAGTCACTCACTGAACCCCCAGTTCCTCTGAGTCACATGCTACCGGGCACCCAGTATGTGATTCTTACAGGAGCAGGAGCCCTGTGACATAGCAATCACTGCCCCCTCATTTTAGAGATGTAAAAACTGAAACACAGAGGCACTTAGTAACCATCCGATATCACAGACAGTAAGAAACTGAACCAAGTCTAAGGATGGTCCGCCGCCTGCAACACTGCTGCACTGTCTGTCTACTCCTCCAACAGGGCAGTCAAGGGAGCTCACTTCACATTCCAAAGCCTAGGCAGATGACTTACTGCTGATGAGTTACTCCATATACAGATACAGTTTAGCACCAATAAAAGAGCTGACTAAACTCTCTTCCTATGTCAGAATGATATCAAATACACCTACCATTAAGGGGCTATTCCAGTGGTTCTCAACTTGGGAGCATTTAGAACTGTCTGGATACTTCTTTGGTTGTCACAGATCATGGGGTGCTGTTGCCACCTAGTGGACAGAGCCAGGGATGCAGCTAAACAATGCACAAGGTGGTTTACCCACAAAGAACTGGAGCCAAAAAATGTCAATAGCGCCAAGGTTGAGAAGCCCTAGGCTGTACCAAAAACTGAAGACAAAAAGTCCCGACAAAACCATCCTGACACTCCAGATGCAGTTCCCGGTATAGAGGCTAGTGATGGGTGGCCGTTTTCATGGCCCCAAAAGTTTGGTGCCTGCGTCGCACCTCACCCTCCTTCAGCAGCTCCCATGATGCACCTGTACAAACACAAGAAGTGAAGACAGATCCAAGTTCTTGAATGTGTTGGTCTTGCATGTTGCTACAAGTTCTGCTAAAAGTGTTTTAGGGGAAGTGGTTGAAATTAAAAGTTAAGATTCGGTTTGGGTATTATCAGCTTTCAGCCATATTAACCCACTGTCCATTATCACACATGATCAAAGGTTAGCTCTGTTTGTGGCAACAACTCAGGCTTTTGATCTTCCTGAGTTTTAGAGTCTGAATAGAAGGGCCCAGGAAGGACGCCTGCAGTTGAGACAGAGCCTGGGTTATGCTTTGGTAAAGAGGAAGCTCTCAGGGCTGTTATTCAGCTTAACAAAGGCATGCAGATATTTCCAATGTGAGATATAATCAGCACAGTTTCTCAAAGTATGTGACCATAGCGTTCGTCTGATTTTACGTTACATTTAGCATGTCTGTCACTGACCTAGACTCTAACTGAAGGTGAAGTCCATGGGCCATGGTGGCCAGGAGTGAGGAGGAGCAGGTCAGACCTGATCAAGAATTCATGTCTTGATTTTTACTGCAAGAGAAAACAGACTGAAAGTGAACAGCAGCAAGCAGAGACCTCCCTGTGCCAGGGCCCAAGGTGTGTGGCACCCAAACCCCACGCAGCAGCTCTGGGTCCCAGCCGCAGGCTCCACCACTTCCTGGTTAATGTCTTTTTGTTATCACCACTATCAACAGTCAATTCCATGCCTTTGCTTGGACATCAGTGCAGGACACAGAAAGCTGAGTTGGAATCAAAAGTCAGAAACATATTTATATTTTCAGACGATGACACATAGAGGGTCTCCATGGTATGGCACCTGGAGGCAAACCAGAGAAAGTAAAGGAATTCACACCTGCAGCTCTGAGAACCTGATCAAAAGCAGGACATAAATACTCTCAAACTCATACACATGCCTGTGTCTTCTCTTAAAACACAGTCTAAGTGACTCCTAAAGTTGAGACTGCAGAAGACTGCTGAGGGGCCTGTGTACATGATCACACTTACAGACCAGCACAAAACATGCTGCCCCAAGTACCCTCATTGGCTTAGAGCTGGATAGACCTAAGTGTGAAGCCTGTCTGGTCATGTGGTAGCTGCCCAATTTGCTTCTGGTGAGTTACGCGGCATTCTAGGCATCCATGTCCTTGTTTGCATGATGGTGGCAATAGTAACTCGCTGGCAAGGCTCTACTGTGCTACTCAGAGTTCAGGTAACCAATGTCCCCTGCTGTGCTGGCACCTCACGTGTCTTCATGCTTGTGCCCAGTAGCTCTCTCTGCCTCCAACTCCCTCCCCTCCTTACCTGCCTCTGCCTGACTAAAGTCAAGTCCTTGTCAGCATTCACTGTCATGTGCTCTCACCTCCTGAAGCTGGCAGGTGCTGGCGTCGGTCTGCTCCTGTGCCGCCTCCTCCCATGACAGCCCCTGCTGCACCCAGAAGTCCTCTTTGTCCAGCCTCCCCTAGACTGCGACCCTCCTGAGAGGTCCCTGTGGCCCATGTATTTCCACAGTGCCTGGCAAACATGTTCTGATGGATTTAGTGAGCAAATGAACAGGAAGACCTTGGCAAAGGAAGAAAGATCAGGAATACACTGAAGCCAAAGGTTACAAGGCACCTTAAGAACACAAGACTCCAATGGGGGAAATCGATACCATCAAGTGCTGCAGAGGTCAGGAAAAAGAACAACTAGGGAAGAACAATAAATTAGAAATGATGTCCCTGGCAGCCTATGAAAGCTTGTGTCCAACATTCAATGTTCAGGGAAATGAAGGAAGATAAGGGGCTTATTCTTTCAGGTGAAGAAGAGAGTGAGATTCCCACTGGCTGAGCCTAGGGAGCACAGGCCAGACAGAGGCCACAGGAGAGGAGAGCAGAGCAGGAGCCAGACAGCACTGTGAGAATTTAATAAGGAGCAAGTAGAAAACAGCTTTATGAGAAGCAAGAGTAATGGTCAGTTACAGAGAAAAAAAACACAGGCATGCTTATAATAACTTCCTCTTAACACAGGTATTTGACCTAGAAGCAAAGAACACTGTTTACCAACCATTAGGAGTTAGAACATCGGAGGGGAGAGGCAGGACCAAGGGTTAAGATGCAGAAATTCTAAAATATCCAACCGACCTTGGAATAAAAAAGGCCAGGAGCATGATGACATACTTCGAATTAAGACGACTGAATGGTATAAAATATTCGTAAAGATAAAATGTAAGATGTTTAATAACACAAAATGTTACAAGACTGAAGACGCAGTCCATATGGAAACCCCCTTTCTAGTCAACCCATTCTAACTACTTGAGAAACCATCACATATTGGCACGGAAAAGGAAAAAAGAGAGGTGTACATTAGAAAAAGGGAGATAAAACCAGCAGTGATAAGAAAATGACTGAGTTCATTTAGAAATATACAAATGATTACACATATCTATACTATTTTTAGTATTTTAAGAATCCTCTAGAAAACACAGATGAAAATATCTGGGGCACCTCGGATTAAAGCTTTTGATGTTTGGCCTAGAAGGAGGTAGGAGGAAATACCAGACTGTCGTCACCTTTTAAGAACTAAACAAAGAACAGGAAGAAAAATGCTCATCCTAGGTGGGTGCTGATAAAAGAGTGCTGTGAAAACAATCCATTCTCCACACATTTTTTTTCCTAATTATGAAATATTTAAAATATAAAATAATAAAAGTACAGAAACTAAGATTTGGAAAATCAATGTACCCAATCACCCAGTATTAACAGATAGTAATATTTAGCCACAATGGATTCAGAATTTAAGAGATGAAATACCAGAAATAGAGCAAAAGCCCAATCACCCTACACCACTCCCTGCTCCTCCCTCCCCCCAGGACTGAGTGCTGCCATGGAAGTTTGAGAATAACCTCACTCCTGACCAGGTCGTGTCCAGCACAACCCTGGCCCACAGTAATGTTGCTCCACAGAGAACTCAATCCCCTTTTTTTTTCTAAAGAGAACTTCATGACCTTTTAGGAATATTATAGGTAAATATAAGATTTCTTTATCATGTATTCTTAAGCAGATTTCTATAAAATACATATTTACATTTCCAGGAGACCATGAGAATGAGATAATGATGAAATATGTAAGCAACAAACTAAGAAAGATCCTAGATTTCAGGGCTACCTAGAATATAACCTGTTTCCTATCTGGAGTCCCAACTACAGTAAAGAAAAACATGTTTTATGTTTTTTTACCCTCCTCACCAAGTATTTATTAAATGTCACCTGTGTACAGGATCTGAAAAAAACTTGCTACTCAAAATGTGGTCGCTGGGCTAACAGCACTGTCACAGCCAACTACAGACCTGTGGGGTGTGAGTCTTTACTTCAACAAGATCCCTAAGTGATGTGTGTGCACAGTAAAGTTTAAGAAGAGCTGGTTTAAAACATAAGAGAGGTGACGACCTAGACCAAACTGATCCTTCTACCAGACAACATGCTTTGAGGCATTATCTCTGTTCACATCTCTCATTATCAACCAGGGGCGGCTTGGTCTCCCATGGGACACTTGGCAATGTTTGGATACATCTTGTCACAACTTCTACCTGATAGATAAAAGCCAGGGATACTGCTAAACACCCTACAAAGCAAAGGACAGGGACAGCTGCCCACAACAAATAATTATCTGGACCAAGACATCAATAGTGTGAAGGTTTAAAAAAAAAAAAAAAATCCTGCCTATGATTTCTTGGCTAAAATTATCAATTGTTGACTTCAGTAATTCAATGAACTGATTTGAGCATCTGCTTCCATTAGGGGGAAAATAAACCAACAACTAAAAACACTTCATGCCCAATACTTTCAAGTAAAGAGTTTATAAGCTTTCCACAAGAGTTCACACCAAATCAATAATCATTAATACTGACGATCAAGACCAGTACAGTGAAACAACAAATGAACATGCTGAAATGCTGCACAATTTTACAAACTGAATTTTAAAAGTAATTACACTGCTACCATGCATACTACTCCAATAAAAACACTCTGGTGTTCATTTAACTTAATAATTCTTCATTTTTCCCCTACACCATAGGATCATTAGTAAAGAAACACTTTGGCAACATAAAAATGACAGGCATTCACTGAAAATTACTGCACTGAAAAGAAACCTCATACAAAATAACTTTAAAGGTGATTGAAAAAACTCTCTAGCATTATCACCAGGTTTAATAATTTCATCAAAATGTCATAAAGGAATAATTCCCCTTCTTCAGAGAAAGTGGAATTACCGCACACAATTAGAATGGCGGAGGTAGCCCAGAGAGAAGAGAAAAGCAGGTCACTGTAATTACTCAGATGAGTAATGAACTCAGCATGTTTTTAAGATGAATGTATTTCTGGGGTGAGCACTGCTTTCAACGGCCCTGTATCAACTAAATTCTGCTCAGAGAGAGCCCTATAGTTACATGCAACACTCCACCACTTGAAAACACTCGGTGTGGCACCCCAAGACCCTATACTGCTCGGCAACAGGTGCACACACCATCTATATTAGAAGGAACCTGTGGCACTGATAGTCCAGCTGTGCAGAAAAGGTGAGGGAAAGCAATTCGTACACTACTATTATACAGCTGTCCGCTGGGCTCATAAATCCCATTCCACCACGTTCCTTAATTATGTTACCGAAGACCCAGAGTCCTGGTATATAGAGACTAGAACATGTTGTGCCATTTCGCTCCATTCTCCTCTACTGCACTTGTGGAACAAGGAGGGGTACTGCTTAAGAGAGGCTAAAGACTTACATTGCTGAGTGTCCTTGAAAAGTTCTGCCACATACAGAGATCTTTAGGGAGCAATGTTTGCATTCCTGAAGGAACAAGGTTAACAGAACCACCACTTTCACACAGGAATTCAGGTATCCTCTCAGAATGGACATTTGGGGCAGGGCTGGCCACGCCTCCGGACAGGCCTGCCCACTTTTTCGGTTGGCCATCCTCCAGAGGTCTTTTTCCTGTTCCTTTGACCCCCTCCCTTCACCTGTCTTTTACCTTTAATGGGCTGGAGCAAGCATGAGGCAGGGAAGGAAGGGTTGTTGGCCCACACCAAGACATTCTTTGTTTTCTTTCAGTTATTTATTCTTATTTTTATGTTATTGTATAAAATGAGCATTTCCTCCATTTGTGAAATGATTTGAAGTTTTGGTGGGTCCCTTGATGGTGCATTAAATCATCTGTATAGTAAAGATAAGGAGAGGAGACTGGGCAAATGTTTCAAGGTCAAAGTGACAGATGTCTCATAATCTTGTCCTGTTTTTCATCAACACATATTCCTGCCTTTTGGTCTCAATATGTAAAATTGGCCTCCCTTGCTGTAGATGCCTTAGCATAGCTCTTTTTCCAAATATCTCTCCATCTATTGCTGTAGAAAATGCTGCCATGCTCCGAGACTCCAAGATCAGGGACAGTAAAATACGTCCCTACAGGACACAGTGCCCTAAGACCAACACCACTGCTAAAGGAAAAAATACCTAAGAGCTGGGAAAGTACTACCAGAATTACCTTTATTCATGTAGGGTCTTTTGTTTGCCTCTGCCGTTTCTGACCAGACACCAGTGCAGGCAGGCAGCAGGGATGCCTGCGCCTTCGCCCAGCCAGCATTCTCAAACCTAAGCACCCTAAAAAAGACTGTTGCAACTGCTTAAAAACAGGCCCAAACCGCAAGATGTTTGGGGGAGAACACCCAACCAAGCACATCTTGAGTGTTCACTCCATTACAGAGGACACGCCTGTTCTGGTTCTCCTGGGCCAGGCAGCTGCTTCAGACCACCTCAGGGTGAGAAGCAGGGCAGGCAGGGGCGTGCGCACAGGCCACACACTCAGGTCCTCCACACTGAGGAACCTGGGAACATAGTCCCGACCCACGGCGTCAGGCTGCAGGCAGTCATACTGCAGCTCAGAAGTAGATGTCAGAAGACAGAGAACGTCTTTATAAGGATTTCCATGAGGAAAGGAACTGTGGCTTGCACTAAATCACTCCTGGGAAGTTCTCCACTGTGTCTGTATATAGTGGCTTCCAAGATGTTTCTATGAGGAGTCAAGTTTGGCTCTCAAACATTTCTGAAAATTCTTCACTATTTCACTAGATAATTTTATATTATATAGTTAATATTTCCCTCTACTTCAAAATGTATTAACACCTACATTTTTAGTTAATATTTTAAACCCTAGTCAATGGTGCACCACACTGCTGAGGAGGGAGGGGCCTGTGTCCCAGCACTGGGGCCCCTGGGAGCACACAGCACAACCCTGGGAGACTGGCTCCTAGACTGAGCTGCATCTGACCATCAGGGAACAAGGAAAATTCATTAGTAAACACAAGTTCTTCATCACAGTGGGCATTAAAAAGAGAAAAGGAGGCCCCTTTGCTTTTCATCTAAAACATGAAGCAAGTCACAAAAGACCTACAAAGAAGCAAATGACTAAACCAGCACAATCAGACCGGGATGCAGGGGACCAGATTCCCTTCGAGAGGCAGCCCAGGGACTGGCAGGTCAGTGGCTGAGTTCCAATTCTGCTGTATGGCGTGAAGAACACGCAGAAGCAGGGTCTATGTGGACAGCAACACACAAAGTTTGCATGTATGACCTTTTATTTGAAATGTATTTCACATCCCACTCATACTACCTTTACTTCACTCCCTGACTTCACTCCCTGTGTGAAGAGCACTGTGCCTGGCACCAAAATACAAAGATGAACAAGTTACATCCTCTGACCTCAAGAAACCCACCATCCTCCACAATCTTTCCCGTGATCCCTGACTAGATACAAATTTCCTGAGAACAGGGCTTCAAGTCTTATATTCCCAGGTTGCATATTCATTTATTTCACAAACATTTTAAGTATCTAACATCCTAAATATAATGCTAGGAATACAATGGTGAGAAATGCATGGCCTCTCTCCTCTGAAGGAGCTTACACAGTGGAAGGAACAAAAAACAAAGGCTGAGAGCTGAGTGTTGAGACAGGAGAGAGGCACAGAGCTATGAGCACACAGATGGAACCCCACACCCAATGCACCCGCTGAGGCTTGGATGGAAGGGTCTCCTAAAGAAACTGATATCCAACTGAGGCCTCAAGGATGAAGTTATCCACCAAGAAGACATCAAAAGTTTCCACACAGATACAGATGGAAGTTTGTGCAAGGGTCCAAAGTAAGAGAACTTGTGGAACCTATAGGAGCAAGAAGGGCTCAGACAGCATGAACTTGTTGCTGGAGAGGGGGGAAGTGGGGATCAGACCAAGAACAGAGCTCAGCATTACAGAGAAAGAATTTCATCCTGAGGGCAAGTATGTCGGTATTACACGAGATGGGCAGTAAATATTTGCTTTGATGCATCAAATAATCTTTCAAAGCAGTCCTAATCCTCCCTAAGCCGAGTCAGTACGTCTGACATCAGCAAAGAACACAGAGGAGTCCCCAGCAGAAGGCAGCTCTGGGAAATACCTGGAACAGTGGAGTCCAATAAAAATGTGACGCGAGCCACATACGTAATCTTAACTTTTCTAGTAGCCATATTCTTAAAAAGTAAAATTAAGATTACTAACATATTTTGTTTAACAGAATATTTCTGAAATATTGTTTCAAATGTGGTATTAAAAATATTAAGATATTTTACTTTCTTTGTACAAAGTCTGTAAACGTCAGGTGCATTCTGTACTTACCTCACATCTCAATCAGGACTGGCCGCAGTTCAAGTGTTCCATGTGTGGCCAGTGGCTACCGTAGTGAACAGGGGAGATCCAGGATGGACTTTTCTGAAAGCATTTCTTAGAATGTGTAAGGTAATTGTTTGTGTTTGTTTTCTAATTTATAAAAATAATGCAAATCAGTTTTTCAATGGGAAAAAAACAAAAACAAAAACAGAAAAGCTCAGTTTGAAAAGTACCCAGAAGCCCATGTCAAAAGTACCAGCCACATTGGGGGGTGCTTTTCAGAACCTGTGCCACGTCCACAGTAGGTGCAGGGCAGGCTTTTTGGAGTAAGGTCTGTATCAACAGCTCTGAAACCTAGTGTATTAAACGAAGTTCTGCATTAAATGAAATAGATTAATTCTCTGCTTCCACAGTTTTATTACCTTTTGAGACTATACTTAAACAAGCGTGTCCTAGAATTCTGGAGTTTTACAGAGAACCACTGCCATCTTAGGGAAACACTGCTCTCATATTACCTACAGCTCTCAGGCTGTCCTGCTCTGCCAACTTTTCTTTCCTGTCACTGGACTACCCTGTGTTCCCATTTTTTTTAAAAAAAAGGAGGTAGGGAGGAGGAAAGTGCCTAATATGTAACAAAAACTTCAAGAGCCTGGAGGGTTTGGCTACATCCACTGTCTTTGGCTTTATTATTTGGCAATTACCTTGGAGGCCATAGTGCCCCCTGAATGACTATTTCACTTCATTTTCCAGGCTTCTCTCTCCTTAGAAGTTAGAAAATGATGAATTCCACCACCTCTCAGCCTCCGGTGGAGTCCTGTTCCAGAAACCCCCTCATCACACAGCAAATCATTCCTGTGCTGTACCTGCTGGTCTGTGTCGCAGGGGTTCTGCTCAATGGTGTGTCGGGCTGGATCTTCTGCTACGTGCCCAGCTCCAAGAGCTTCATCGTCTATCTCAAGAACATTGTCGTCGCCGACTTCCTGATGAGCCTGACATTTCCCTTCAAGATTCTCAGTGATGCAGGCCTGGGCCCCTGGCAGCTGGGCGTGTTCGTGTGCAGGGTGTCGGCAGTGCTCTTCTACATCAACATGTACGTTGGCATCACCTTCTTCGGGCTCATCAGCTTTGACAGATATTACAAAATTGTGAAGCCTCTCCTGACTTCTTTCATCCAGTCAGTGACTTACAGCAAACTCCTGGCAGTGGGGGTGTGGCTGCTGATGCTCCTCCTCGCTGTCCCCAACATCATCCTGACCAACCAGAGTGTTAAGGACATGACACATATAAAGTGCATGGAGCTTAAAAACGAACTGGGACTCAAGTGGCACAAAGCATCAAACTACATCTTCGTGGGCATCTTCTGGATCGTGCTCCTTCTGCTCATCGTTTTCTACACCGCCATCACGAGGAAAATCTTCAAGTCCCATCTGAGGTCCAGAAAGAACTCCATTTCCGTCAAGAGGAAATCGAGTCGCAACATATTCAGCATCATGTTAGTGTTCTCTGTCTGCTTCGTGCCTTACCACATTGCCAGGATCTCCTACACACAGAGCCAAACAGGAGGCTCTTACAGCTGCCGGACCAAGGAAATCTTGCAGTATGTGAAAGAATTCACTCTGCTGCTGTCAGCGGCAAACGTGTGCTTAGACCCCATTATTTATTACTTCTTATGCCAGCCATTTAGAGAAACTTTGTGTAAGAAATTGCGCATCCCACTAAAAGCTCGGAATGACCCAGAAATGTCCAAAACCAGGAGGGGAAATACGATACATGAAAGCACAGACACGCTGTGATTTCTCGCCTTTCAAATGAGGTCCCTGGGTGTGGGTTGTAACCCTCAGTCAAGGAGCGAGAGGAAGGAATGTGAAATGACCGTGATAATGATTATCACCTCTGAGCATCGCTATCCAATTTAGTACAATTAATTAATTAAAATGTAAGTTTCCATGCTTTGGTGTAACATCAAAGAAAAAATAATACATATGTTTTTCAATCATATCAAAATAGAAGGTTTAAATTTATAAACACTAATCTGGTCAGTTAATGTAGCACTTTAAACAGGGGATAAGAAAAGACAGCCATCAAGACAATTCACAGGGGTGTCTTCCTTCTCTAAATGCAAGAATTAAGTTGGTAAGTTACGGAAATTTTTCAAGAGGATCGTTAAGACCAACTTAAAGGCAGACAGTTTGATAAAGGGCTAGAGGCCTGTTTGCAGTGAGGGAGTCAAGTTCTCTGATTTGAAGAAGAAAAAGCAGACACCCAGAAAATCACTTAAGAAATCCTCTACTGATCTCTCTCAAGGCATTTCAAAGGAAAGCAGATATAAATTATGTATTTTGCAATAAAAATTTAATTCTTTTCTCACAGCATTTTGAGGATGATATAAAATGCATTTTTAATACATCTTCTACAAAGACTGGTTAAGCCACTTCATGGGCCTGGAGTTCCAGCGTTAGAGTGTCCTTAAAATGGACTCTACTGAGGGAAGCTGGATATGGGCAGGTGCC
This sequence comes from Miniopterus natalensis, assembly GCF_054644295.1. Lineage (NCBI taxonomy): Eukaryota > Metazoa > Chordata > Mammalia > Chiroptera > Miniopteridae > Miniopterus > Miniopterus natalensis. Next base: position 10,708,150 of record NC_142086.1, on the reverse strand, counting down.
GGCAACTTCCCCTATTCATGGCAAGGACAAAAAACAGGATGCCTGGGAGAAAGAAAGACACACACTCTCAGGCTAGCCACATACATTCTTCCCTGGGGCAGGGGAAGCAGTTCTCTTAGAAAGCAATTAGGTTTGATTAAAAAAAAAATCTAAAATGTATAATAATGAATGACAAGTTATACAGAAAATGAAAACTTACACATCACATTTTCTGAAAAATGAATTAATATGTGCAGAAATAAAATATGGTTGCTGGCTTATGAGTTATCAAAACAATTCTTTCTCTGCTATTAACTGGCTAGAAGACATTCAGCCCATCTTTCCAGTGTTCTTTTCAAACACTTTTGTAAGCCATGTTTTTATATATTTCATTCTTTACTGTATATGTATTAATAAAGAAACTATTTTTAATAGTCTCAATTTCTAAATGATTAATCAAGATATGAAAAAACATTATCAGATTTCCTCAGAGTCAAGACATGAAGTTGTTTAAACACACTAATTAGGACATTCAAATTTTATTTATGACTGACTTTTCAAAATAAGTACTGCATATGCTCCAGGACCTCATCAGACTTTAAGCAAAATTCAGAAAGCACACCTTAAATTGAGGAAGAGATAGGAAAGGTTTTATACTCTATGTCTACTTTTTACCCTTGTAAAAAGCTCCCTGCTCCCAACTCTGGGTCAAAAAACAAAATCACCAACCTACTTCAAGCATGCTAGGTGAAACTACACTTGCTGTACTTGTTTGGCTAAATATATCTTCATCATTTCCATTGGCCAGCACAAATTACTAAATGCTGGCATTTTAAATGCCCCTACTGGACATGGGCAAAAATGAAAGTAAAAAAGAGAAGATGAGGAACACAAGTAATGCCTTGTGGTCTAAAACAGATCAGCAATGTGAAAGGCAGGATTTCTCAAAAGCAACATGCAGCGCAGGTAAGGATACCATGAAGCAAGATATGAGGAAGAGTTACTACATTCATAACTTTCAGGTCCAGGGCTACAACACAAAGGAAGTGGTAGAGCACTGGCAGCAATGACTATCTCCAGCTTCAGGAGGTCGCCAGCACTGGAGCAGGTAGGCAGCAGGGACTCCTCCCCAGGCCCCTCTGTAGACAGAGCTTTCCTGTATGTCCTCAGGTGTCAGGCTGCCCAGTGCGGCTTACACATCCAGGTGCCCGTGGTGGCAGGGAAGGCAATGTAAGCTTCGTTGTAAGAAAATGGAAAATAGGGAATGTTAATGATGATAGTGAGCTCCAGTCTCACCAAGAGAGGCCCTTGTTTGCCCGTGTTTTGTGGTTTGATGTAAAACTACAAAATTTTAAAGTCCCGGGGCAGCAGTGAAAAGAAAACACATCTGTGGAGGGAACATGATACACAGACAGCTGCTCTGCATTATCTGGCATGCAGAAGACTAATAGAAAGGTACTCAGAAGTGGCTCTTGACTGAGACTAAAATGACCCTTTAACAGGAATCCTCACATTTTCTTTAACTAAACTGAGGTTCCCTGTTAATTCATAACTGATTCAGCCACCTACACAAAAATACTCTAAAATGTTTTTATAAAATCATTTGTGAAAAGAATCAAGAAACAAAGAAACCACAGTCATGAAACCCACCCACAGCAATGCCCACACTGTGCAACTGTCCTTCATAAAACCTCAACATCAGTAGCGCTCACTTGCTGGTTATCCCCTCAGCTTCCAACCACTCTTTTCTCAGCAGTCAAAGCATGTTTTTTTCCTTTGGGAAATTCACCTTTCCCTGTTCTCAGCCATATGCTGTCCTGGAGCCCACCCTGTCCCCAACATCAGGGTGAGGCCATGATTGATGACTAGCATGTCCAACTCCACTGGTCCCAAGTTGAGAGGGAACGGGACCCAGTATGACCCAATGAAAACAAGTCCTAAATTCCTAAAGGAATTCTCTAGAAGGCTTGCCAGAAGTGCCTCTTCCATTTTGCCACCACAAAAGGAAAGCCTACAGCCATCTCTGAGCTGAAACTAACCCCATGCAAGGTGACTAGAGAAGTGGTACCAACCCAGCCCTGGTTCTAGTAACTGAGGCCCCTCATCAGCCCTCAACTAAAGCTCCATCCACAACTGTGGACATTCAGGTCTGTCAGCCAATAAATCTCTTCTACTGCATAAGCACTATTTTAACTGTATGTCTTTGTCACCTACAAATGAGAGTCTTGATACATTGGCTTCAGCTAAAAAAGTGGTCCAGGAACTCTAGGAAACACCCTACGTTAAGCTGTGCTTCCATCTGACACAGCAACATATGTACCGTTGGTTCTGCAGTCTGTCCTTAAACCTCCTACATCCTTTACCTGACTCTGGAGAAAGAGGGAAAGTCAGTATCTTTATTAATACAGAAAATATCTGTAACACCGAGATAACATCATAAAAACTACACACAAAACAGATCATTCCCCAAAAAATAGCCCGGGCTATAGTTTTCCTTCCTCATACACCACTTTTAAAAATGCCTTAACCACTTCATAGCACTGTTCGTACTAAATGATTAAATATTCTACAACTTTATCACAGTAAATATACTTTTTAAACTTTATTTATAAACTAGCTACAGAAAAGAAACAAATTATTCAATGAAATCAGGTTTCCAGGTTGACAGGGACTAGGAAAAGTGACTGCCTCCATTCCCGTCTGCCCCACCTCCAGGAGAGGCTGCGGTAAAAGCCAGGAAGCAATGCTATAAAAACAGGCCCATCTCAACAACAACAAAATATATGAAAAGTTTTCACTAATAAAGCTTATGAGACTACTTCTCACCTTTGAAGGACCTCACTGTATAATTCTATGGCTCCTCTCATGGTCAAAGCTAAGATCTCCTCCCAACCCACTCACCCCACTTCCAAAAATATTATCTCCACTCAGCGCTCTGGGAACCCAAAACGCAGGACTCTTGGTCAGGGTCACCCTGTTGCCTCCCCCTCCCCGCCCCACCCACAGAATAAGCATGTCCGCGGAAGCCCAGAGCTACACTGGTTCCCCCTCCCTCCCATATCTCCATCACTGGTGAATTGCTAAGCCCCCAAAATGTGGAACAGAGCTTCCCATGGCTTACTTTCCTACCATTCCATCTCCAACATACAAGGACACCAAAGGATGGCTCTTAGCATCTCGATACAATACTTCATATCACTTAAAACAATTTCTTTGTAAAAGATCTCCTACATGTAACTTGCAGCTTTTTTCAGGCTGCTAATTATTTATGTTCTCCAAGCCTGTAGCTCTCCAAAATAATATCAGCAATCTGCATCTGACTGACTCAAACAAAATTTAATCCTCATTTTTTTATAAACTAACAGCCAGTTTCAACCTCCTATCATAAAAAAAGTGTATTTTCTCACCTGTTTGATATTAAGAAAGTATTTAGGTGACTAAAAAGCTAGTTTGTGAAAGGAAAACCAGTGTTTCCATCAATGCTGTTCAAAATGAGAGCTCCTTAAACGTTTACAAAGTTACATTCAGAGTGTCCTGGTGATGGTGAGCGCTGCAGAATAGTTAACTTCTAACTGGAAAGATCAAAAAGCAATCTGTGCTATATCAGATAGTGAGACTGCACGAGAGACACAGGAAGTCAACAACCCAGGTTCTCTCTTCCTCAGACTTCCCTTCCCAGGACTGAAACACTAGTCGGCTCCCCTCTCACCACAGACATTGATTTCACCTCTGAAATGGCTCCCAACCGCCTGTCTCTTCCCCTCTAATTTCAGATCCTCAATGCCTCTCACCTAAACTGACTGCAGTCATCCTCTAACTGGCGTCTTGCCTTCCACTTTCTCCCCTAACCCCACACTCCAACAGCACAGATCTACCTACCTGCTGAACTGACAGCTCCTCCCACATAACTTTCCTGAGCTCGCCCTGCTGACTTATTAAAGCATCCGAGGCTGACTAGGTTGATCCAAGATTTGGACTCATCCCTGTCCTCACTGATCCTGCTCAGATACTCTAAGTACCCAGATTGCCCAAGAGTCCCCAAACATACTGCGCACATCCCAATCAAGTGTCATGCCCCAAGCATGCCTAGTCCTCCCACTTCTCAGAAGCATCCCTTCACCCCACCTCAGGCACCTCCTGGATTCACTGGTTCTAACAGCCAGTAGTAAATTTGAATCATTGCAGGTTCCACATATTCCTGTCACCCCTTCTACACTGTAAGATTCTAAAAGTCACAAAAATATTCCCTAAGATGGGAGTTAAGGAGACAACCAACAGCCAATTATATTTGTTGTTAGAATTTTTCTTTACTTCATCAAAAAACAAAGATTCACATGAAAAGAAAGGGATAATTTCTCCAAAGAACCTTCTCCTGGGAAGTAACAACAGTGTTTGTAAATGTAGAGTTCTACGCTTTGAAAATGTGTTACTCATAACTTCATTGAAAGTGGACCATAACGACACAAGTGGAAAAGGGAAAAAATGAACTCAGTGACTAAAAACAAGCAAGATAACCTTTAAATGTTCTTTTTTAGGGATTTCCCTCTAATTGATTATTTTATAACCATGGGTCCAACAGCAGTCCCACTCCACAAAAGAAAGAGAAAATGGACTGTATGTGACCCAATAACACTGTAGTCAGTAAGAAGGCAGAAAACCAGAGGAGGGGCGAGGAGACCGACAGAGAATATGCTCAGCCCTCTTACAACCACTTCACATTCTAAGAACATGCAAAACACCTTTGCCTTCAAAACATTTCCAAGCTTTTACTCTTTCATTAAAAAGATAACAAACAGAGGCAGAGCTTAAATCATGCAGACATAGCAACACCTTGGAAGAGCTACATGTGCACTGCACACATCATGTAAAACCACTCTGTCTAGTATGTCCATCACTCATAAAGGTGAAGCTACTAATCTGAGTCAGAAAACAGTGTGATCCAGGTGGGAAAGAGGATCACGTGCTTAAAAAAAACTTTCACGGCACAAACCAAAAGCACAGTGGCTCAAAGAGGAGACTGACCGGAGCCACCCAAGCTTCTAGACAGATGTTTTGATCATCAGCATTCATTAACCAAGGAACAGCCCTCTGCCCAAAGATCATAAAAGTTTCAGGGTGCAAACTGCTGTTGAGAGCATCCTAAACTGCAAATCCCATGAGAAAAGTGGCAACAGTAGGGTACCGTTCCACTGCCCAGTGGCACTCAAATTTGAACCGTGGCTAACACTAAATGGGGGACCTGCTGGCCTCCCTTGTAACCACTGCTTCTGCCCAATACTTTCATTTAAGAAGCATTAAGTGCTGGGACACTGGAATCTGTTAGAACGGAATCTCCTACTGTCATGGATTCCTTAAAGAAATAAGTTCTCAGGCCCGTGTCTGGCAGTGGCAGTGGCCACCTACCCCAACATTCATTTACCCTCCTCATTGGTTCCAAAGGGATGCCATGCTATCGTAAATTTTAATGACGTTAAACATTAAAAATGATACTTCTACTGAGACACTGTTTCTTAGTATTTGTGTCCAATAAAATCAAAAGCATGATTTGTGTGGACAGGGGAAACAACCACAAAAGGATTTTCTTTCTCAACTCATGGGGCAATTTGGCTTCAGTTTTTAAACATATAAAATATACATTAAAGTAATTAATACATCATTTCTAATAAAAAGTATTGCCATGACCAAGGTAAGGGAAATAACTTCCCCTCACTCCTTCCCACTGGGTTTTTGAAGCACTGGGTTAGGGTGATGTGTCATTTCCTAGAACACAAATATCTGTTCTAATGAAACAGAAAAGGTGACTTACGGAAATTCAAATGGAACTCATGTCAAAACAAAAACAAAAACAAAAACAAAAACAGGGACAGTAGCCCCCACTGTGAATAAACTTCCACAAAACAGGGGGTGCCTCAAGCTCACTCTCAAAAGGAAGGACCTCAGTCAGTTAAGAGAGTAGTTTCCCACTATCCCAAAAAGGAAATGAACTCTGAGAATTGGGGTACTTCAGCTCTTGTACGTCTGGCAATCCAGACACAAAAACCGTGGCATTAGTGGGTTTTGAAGGACAGTCAAGTGTACTTCTTAACTCTGTTTATACCCCAAAGTGAACATGGAGGTAAACATATAAATACTTCAACCCAAAGGAAGAAAAAAATAACTTTACCAAAAACCTTTTTATTTCCATTTTCCTCCACGTCATGTTAAAACCATCCACCACTCAGTTGGCACCAACTCCATCTCACCCAATTCCCTCTCTCAGCCTCTCCATCCGTCCCCCACTGAACGTCAACCCTGATCACACTGCTCACTTACCTGACCATGTGCAAGCCAGTCTTTTCTGACATGTGTTTTCAGAGTCCTGTCCAACAACAGGGCACAAAGGTCTTAAAAGACAGATCATTTCCTAGCACTGTCATGATAAAGCTAACCCTGGCTCCGAACCAAAATCTAATAAAAGTCTGAGAGAGATTTGGTGGTTTTCCTCTAATTTTTAATAAATATATGTAAGAAACTCTTCTTTTGCAAAATAAAAATAATAATTACATGGATTTGGAAGAACACCAGAATATCTGAAACAAATGGCCATGACCATCATAAGCATCCTTACATTGCTTTTCTCAAAAGGTCCCTTAGACTCTCCCTAAATTCATTCCCTCTAGTTTGACATCTCCCATTTAGTCTTTTGAGAAAGTTTTTTCTTTTGTTTCTTTTTAAGTTTATTGTTAAAAGTATTTCAGATGTCCCCTTTTTTCCCCTCATTAACCCTCTCCACCCTGCTCCCGCCACCTCCCCAGGCCTTCCCTGCACTATTGCCTGTCCATGGGCTATTTATGTATGCATTAAGTTCATTGGCTAAAAGTGAGTACCAAAAGGGATTCAATTTTAGATTCTGGAGAGGTTCTTTCTGTCTTTTTTCTAATTATTGGGGAAGGCGACTAAGATTTATCAGGAGGAAAAGAGATGAAACCGAAGCACCTATGAAACCAATGAAGCAATAGAAGAAACCAAACCATGGCTGACTGGGCAATGGTTCTGCAATTACAAATCAACTTTGTACCTGCAGACTTAGAAATTCCTAAAATGTGCCTGAAACGTAAGCTCATATTGTCTTTTATAAAAGCTAACCTTATGCAAGAAACATAACCTAACAGAGCCAACTGATGATGTGTCTGTCAGGGCCCTCACTGTGCTGGGCTTCACTCAGACACTCACTAAATATCTGCTCACCCACAGGCATAATGAACAATGACCCAAACATTTAAAATGCATAATTACATATAATCTAATAATAATGAAATACTCATCTTAATTCATTAATTTATTTGGCCCAAATTGACAAATACTCATTACGGGTCTACTCTAATAACTTAGGAAAAGAGATTCAATATATTCTTGAATGAAAAAAGTACAAACCATAAAACAGTATGTATAATGTAAGAACATTTTTAAGTGGGTGTATACATACACAGAAAAATTTTTAAATGTATGTTAACAGTAGTTATCTCTGTATTTCTATTTCCAAATTTTTCTACAATGAACAAAACAATAAAGAGAAATAAAACATACAGTATTTTACCAGAGTATGTTAAATCACACCTGTTTTTGTTTGTTTATTAATAGATGTCTCCAGCAGAATCCAAAGTGCAATGATTTTTTTTTCTAAATTATAACTTTGAAAGGCTGATGAGAATCAGAATATAGAACTAAAGAAATTTTGCTTGAACACCTAATATCTTAAACTCATAACTCCTTTTAAGGAACAAAAATTGAGGTTCTTTAAAATCATTATGATGCAAAACACAACTTGGGTGTTTAAAAAAAAAAAAGCTAGGTACTACAATGGACAAATAAAAATCTTTCCCCTAAAATTAGAATAGACAAATCTGAATTGCTTAAGAAAGCATACACAAAATTGAAAAGAACTTCTTTAGGAGACTTTATACAGTTAAACTGTTTGCAAACCACAGTTTCATCTACGTCAATATGCAACATTTTAAAACCACACAAAAGGAAAGGAAATTTTTAGTACGGCCAGCAGCCCCTCAATAGAGCTGCTACTGCTGCAGCCAGACGAACTGTTCACGCTGCTGTGAAGACTGGAGAGAGGCCCCTGAGGCTCTGAGAATACACCCCCAGGTATGTCTTTTTAAATACTTAATATATTCAACTGTCTTTCCTTGGAAGGGAAATCTATGATTTTTAGTGTTTAAACCATGTAATTGGAAATGTCAACAGGTAGTAAGGTTGCTGGGTAAGAGGACACCAGTTATTAAACTCTAAATAGATTCTCACAGTAAACTACACTAAAATTTTCTTCTACATGAAGAGCCCATCCACTCTCAAAAAGACAGCTTAATTCATAAAGACTGAATCCTTATTTATATGTGAGCAGAACTACTCAGTAACTCAATTTTATAACTGGATGAATAAAGGCCATGTTAGTCTTCACAACAGGCACAAAGGTTCTTAAAATGACTTCCTTCTACACACATTATAATAGGTAATTTCAAAAAAATTCCATAGTGACTTCCATAAAAAAATCTAATGAGTTTATTTTCTAAGCAGTGGGCACTTGATCCAAACAGAGGAGACACTTGAAATCATTTCTTGATTTTGCTGGAGTACCATTGGATACCTCAGATTTGCAGAGGCTAATAAGTAGTTGACAAAATATTTATCAAGCATTTAGTTTTCAAATTCATGAGTCAGAACACAGATGTTATTATGGTATAATTTTCCCTCAAATTGACATAACCAAAACTTTTAAACAAGAGATTTGGTTTCTGTTGCAACCTTGACTGAGGTTTAGGAAGGCGCTGTGAGGCACTACATGATTCTCAAGCATTATCAAATATACAGATACACTGCAATTACTTTGAAATAGATTACCCATGGTCAGTTCCAGTTACAGAGATTATTAATTGATAAAAAAAAAATCATTCTCTAATCCTTGTTTACCATACATTCTTCTATAAAATGAGGCTTTATTGTATAATTGTATGAGCAATGGGGGCACTTGAAAAAAGCACATTATTGTGTTACTATTACGTAACATTTGAAACACAAGTGCCTAAACCAAAATCCTAGTGTCTCACAAAGGAACACTGAGCAAAGGTGGGAGACAAGACCGACCTGCACCAACATTAGCTTCTGACTGGAGAAGAAAAGGACATTCAGGATGCCACAGGACACAGAATGGTCACTGCGAACACTCAGTCATCAGGGTGTCAGTGAAGCCTGGGCTGGACTTCAGACGTGAAGAGCTTCCTCCCGGCACTGAGGACAGGCAGCACTCGGGCACAGGAAGGACAAGAGCAGAAATCTAGACAACGATGAACAAGGTCCGATCCCAGACTGTTCCAACAAGCTGTGAAGCCTTGAGCAACCCAAGTGCCAGACCTCACTTTCCTCAACTGATCTGGGGATTGGACGAGATGCTATCAATAAAGGTCCCTCCCTCCTTAAAGTCCTATGAACCCAAATTTTATCACAACCAAAAGTGCAAAGGAAGGAAGAAACAGTTCACGGAACAGCAAAGGCCCCAGTAATCTAAAGTAGAGAAGAGGGATTGAGACAGTGGGGATGGTATAGGGGACTAGGTCATGGGAGCTTTGAAAGTAAAGGAGGTTAGGCTTAAATGACAGAACCTAGGTTTGGTTTTTAAATATATATATATTATAAAATGAAACATCAAAATACATGATGCCTGCTCTTTTACTAATACAGTACTTTGGAAAAAAAATTAATCATGTAAGTTGCTCAGCATATAGTTCCTGCCATATAGCAAGCACTTAGTAATGTTTGGCTGCTATAACAATTATCATCATCACCACAATCATTACTACTATAATTATTGAGGCAGACTTTTGGAGTGTTTGTTTGTTTTTTAAATCCTCACCCAAGGATATGTTTATTGATTTTAGAGAGGAAGAGAGAGACGTAGGGGGAGGGAGAGGGAGGGGGAGAAGGAGGGGGGAGGGAGAGGAAGGGGGAGAGGAAGGGGGAGGAGGAGAGGGGAGGGAGGGGGAGGAGAGGGGAGGGAGGGGGAGAAGGAGAGGGGAGGGAGGGGAGGAGAGGGGAGGGGGGGAGAAGGAGAGGGGAGGGGGGTAGAAAGAGAGAGGGGGAGAGAAAGAGAGAGAGACACACACATATCAATGGGAGAGAGACACACTGATTGGCTGCCTCCTGCATGCCCCCTGACTGGGGCCAGGGATCGAACCTGCAACCCAGGTAAGTGCCCTTGATCAGGAATTGAACCCGAGACCCTTCAGCGTGCAGGCTGATGCTCTAACGACTGAGCCACACAGGCCAGGGCTGGAGTGGTTTGGAACATGGCTTCTGAGATCAGAAGGTCCAGGTTGGAATCTGGCTCTATAACCAGCTATATAGCCTTCAGTGTTACTTAACCTGTTGTGCCTGTTTTCTCATCTGGTAACCAGAGATAACAACACCTGCATGGCAGGATTAATGAAAGACTAAATAAGTACATGTAAAGTCTTTAGCACTGTGTCAGACAAAAAGTGCCTAATTCTTTCCACTGAGTTCAGCACAGGTCCCCATTCATGGACCCTAAAGTCCTCTCTCAGGGTAGGAAAGGAGAAGGACATGAGCCCTTTCAATGGTTTAGAAAGATTTGTGTACAGCTGCCTTATCAATCCGCTTGCATACTGTTCTATCCCAGGATGCGCACAGTGGATCATTAAATAATTAGGAGAATTAAGATTCAGAAAGGCTTCAGCAGTTTTTGGTTATGTTTTACTTTTTTTTAAGGGAAGTTTGAATGAATGGGTTTATTTGGCCTTCTTAGTCAGCCACCATACTTAATATTCATTACATTTAAAAGGTTATCCATCAATTTTTTCCTGCTAAAACACAAAAATAGTCTTCTTGTTAAAACAAAAGTATTTAATATGTATGAAGAGGGAGCATCTGAAGCAGCAGCCCCAGAAAGAAGAGGCTGTGGCCTTGAGTGTAGGTCTAACGGGACCAGGTAGGTCAAAGGCAGTGAGCAAAGTCCAGCTGGTTTAACTTGCGCTTATAAACTACCCAATGTTGCAGACTTGGAGGGAGGGTGACACTGTCGATCACAGTGGTTCTGAGGGTTTGTCTTCTACTTCTGGGCTTGACTGCCTGGAAACCCACAATGAAAGAGAAAGAGAAACCTATCCAGTGTTAACATTTGATGTTTTGAAACTAATATAACTGAGCTTATCTTTGAGAGTTTTGTTACCAATGTCATACATACTTGTTCTAGAAGCCTTTAAAATAAATCCTTGGTTTAATTTCTCTAAAACACTGAGAACACAGAAACATCTATATAAGCACTGTCCAATAGAAATGCAATGCAAACCACGGAGATACTTTAAAATTATCTAGTAGTGCATTTAAAATGGCAAAAAGAAACAGGAGAAATTAATTTTAATACTATGTTTACCCTAATACATCAAAAAATATTCTTACATGTGCTCAGTATAAAAATATTAACAAGACATTTTAAAAATATATTAATTGTTGTACTACTGCATAAACTAGTATAATCTGACTTCTTGTATTATTTTCTAAAAATATTTTGTACTAAATCTTTAAAACCTAGTGTGTATTTTGCATTTACAACACATGTGAATCTAGACTGGCCACATTTCAAGTGCTCAGTGATCACAAGTGGCTGCGGCCTACCACAGTGGCCATCATAGGTCTATACCACTATGAAACTGGAGCCAGAAAACAGGGAGTAATAGCATCAATTCTGGACCAGGTTATAATCCTGCAATTCTTTCTGCTAAAAAGAAAAATAAAATAAAATTTTGATTATGAAAATGTTCCAGTGGGTTAAACAATAAAGGACCTACTTTTGCAATACTTTCTTTCAAATTTTAGTACAATTTCCTGTTACTCCTTACCACCCCCCTCAGATTGGCCCCTCCAGCATGAGCAGTCCTATCAATCTATGAGCAAAGGTGGCCAGGTAGCCTCATTAAAAGCTCTTCAGGCTCAGCCACAACCAAACCATTTTACCCTAGTTTCCTCTCTCTATTTCTCAGAAATTCAGTTTACTTATCTCCTCTGCGAACTAACTTCCAACCCAACTGGTAACAAGAGCTATCAGAATGCAAAAGTGTGATGTAAAAAATATCCCTTCTAGAAGCTAACCTGCATGGGATTTCCCAAAAGCAGAAAATCAGACCATGGAAAACCCAGGCTTTCTCATAATCTAAGATGTTCCTACCAGTCCACATGATCTAGAAAGTTCATCAGTAAAATTCTAAGAACTAGAGAGATTTTGACCATGATATTATGAGTGCAAATGATTTTAAAGAAAATAATTTCTCATTTTAATTACTAACTTCCCTTCCCTTCTTTTTTAAACAGATTCTTTTTCTTTTTTTCTGAAGAGTCATCCTTACTTTCCCACAAGATGACAAACAGTTCTATCTTCTGTCCAGTTTACAGAGATCTGGAGCCATTTACATATTTCTTTTATTTAGTTTTCCTTATTGGAATTATTGGAAGTTGTTTTGCAACCTGGGCTTTCATCCAGAAAAACACAAATCAAAGGTGCGTAAGCATATACTTAGTGAATTTGCTTACGGCTGATTTCCTGCTCACTCTGGCACTGCCAGTGAAAATCGCTGTGGACTTGGGCGTGGCACCCTGGAAGCTGAGGATATTCCACTGCCAAGTGACAGCCTGCCTCATCTACATCAATATGTACTTATCGATTATCTTCTTAGCATTTGTCAGCATTGATCGCTGTCTTCAGTTGACACACAGCTGCAAGATTTACCGAATACAAGAACCTGGATTTGGCAAAATGATATCAACCGTAGTGTGGGGAATGGTCCTTCTAATAATGGTGCCAAACATGGTGATTCCTATCAAAGATATCAAGGAAAAGCCAAACGTGGGATGCATGGAATTCAAAAAGGAGTTTGGGAGAAACTGGCATTTGCTGACAAACTTCATATGTGTAGCTATATTTTTAAATTTCTCAGCCATCATTTTAATATCAAACTGCCTTGTAATTCGACAGCTCTATAGAAACAAAGACAATGAAAATTATTCCAATGTGAAGAAAGCTCTCATCAACATACTCTTGGTGACTACAGCCTACTTCATTTGTTTTGTTCCGTATCACGTTGTCCGAATCCCCTACACGCTCAGCCAGACCGAAGTCATATCTGACTGTCCAACCAGGATCTCCCTCTTCAAAGCCAAGGAGGCCACGCTTCTCCTGGCTGTGTCGAACCTGTGCTTTGACCCTCTCCTGTACTATCACCTCTCAAAGGCATTCCGCTTAAAGGTCACTGCGACCTTTGCTTCACATAAGGAGAGCCAGGCTCAGAAAGAAAAACAAAGTTGTGAAAACAACCCATAGAATATGGGATTGCACTATAACTTTATGCTACCACTTCTTCCCTTGCTGGACAGTAAGTACAAAACGACTGGGAAAGAGAAAGAAAAGAGAGTCCCAGAGCAAGCAAATGTGGCCTGGTTTACTGTGAAGCCCTGGTTTAAATGCAAACCAAACAGTACTTAACAACTTTGGTTGTTAAGCCAAATATTTGTACAAAAAAAAAAAATTCTTGCTGAACCAATGTAAAATCCTGCAATATCCTTGAAGTCCAAATGACTTCTATGTCACAGACACAGAAGTATTCATGCGGTATTCACTGAAATACCTGGAACTGACTTCTTGATAAAAATATGCAAAATACAGGTGACCCTTAGAGATTTGAACTGCATGGGTCCACCTGCATGCAAGTTTTTTTCAATAAATACGTACAATACTGTAAATGTATTTTCTCCTCCTTATGATTTCCTCAATAACACTTTCTTTTCTCCAGCTTCCTTTATTATAAGATTAGGATATATAATGCATATAATGTATAAAATATGTGTCAGCCAACTGTTTATGTCATCAGTAACGCTTTGGGTCAACAGTGGGCTATTATCAGTGGCTACATTTTGGGGGAGTCAAAAGTTATATGCAGATTTTTGACTGTGCAGGGTCAGCGCCCCTGACCTCCTCCTGTTCAAGGGACAACTATAAACTCTATATAAGTTGCCATAAAGCCCTTCAGTAACACAGTTTAAAACCCTTTAGATCACTTTAGGGGAAAAAAAAACAGCTTCCTTTTACATGAAACCACCTGTGCCTGATTTATTTTTAACCCACCACTTCAAAGAAGATAACCTTTTAGCTCACCACTCCAATTTTTAACATCTAATTGTTTTCTAACATAATAAAGATTTTTACATCCAAAAAGGCTAAAAAATACATGGGTAGTTTTTAATGTACTGTAGATACTTATATTCTATTTGAAATTATAAATAAAGCTTTTCTACTGTTAGTAATGACAAATCCAGTGGTTTCTTATTTTTATTGTGTAGTAATATGAAATAGACTCTCTAACATTTTCAAAGGGAGCTGTTAAATCATACTAACTGCTAAAACTACTGTTTTAGAACTAGAAACTCACATTAAAGTTATGGAAAAAGAGCATCAGTCAAATGGCCCTAAAATAGATGTGCTGACTCCATAGCGAGGCCTCCTCAGGAACAGAGCAGTGTGGGACTGACTGTTACTCAGATCCTGAAGGTGAGCCAGCAGACTCAGTTCTCAGGGTCATACCCTTTGATCTCTCTACTGCCAGTAATGCAGAAAGAACTCAATAGATGGTGAAATAAAAGGCTTATTTAGAGAAAAGAAGACTGGACAAGCATCCATGAGATTTTTGTGGGGTTTTCCATCTCAATAGTAAAAGGTCATATTAAAGCAATTGGTAATCCATTAACATAAGCTGCAATGACTAAGAAACAGTGTTCCTGGAAGTTAACGAAACAAGTTTGATTCCAGACTCCTTTTAAATCCGCACTGAGAAGAATTATTTTCAACAGCCTAACCCAACACAATTCCTGTTTACAATTTCTCAAATATATTCTCGGAGTTTGAAGAGAATTATAAATGAGAAAATGCTCACAAAAAAGTGCCTATTACACTCCTAACATGGTAAGTACTGAACAAATGCCAGCTAGCTAGCAGTAATGACAGGATCCCCCATCAGCATCACAGGTTTGACCCCAACGGTGTAAATGACTCACCTGTGCTCCAGGCTGCTGGGATGCCTGGCCACTAGCACCTGTGCTCATTGGTAGTTTAAGAACATGTTTTTACTGACAGGCAGATTGAGACATTATTCCTGTAAGAGCATACACGAAACTAGTTTATTTTTCAGAACCTTTTGGTCAAGCCCCTTTAGTCCTCTCTCCTTGGCCTTCACTCACTAGGGCTACATCTTAGAGAGAGGTTAAGAAAAACTGTTTTAAAAATCATATTCTTATATTCTCCTCTCAAGCCTGGTAAGTTGGCCAAATTTTCCTTTTTTAGTAAGGAAGAGAACCAGACTCTACAGCATTCCTAATGCCCATGTTATATTAGCATATACTTTTATTTCCTTTATTGATGGCTTATTCTAAATTACACTCACAGTAAAGGGGGTTTAGGGCAACCGGTGATAGAAGGCTATTAAGTCCATCCCAACACATCCATTTTCCAGAAGCTCTTTTTATGACTGCAATACAGTTGAATTATGTCATAATTCCTCAGGAGAACCATCCATCAGAAGTCATTCATGGCCTGGCCGGGCATGGCTCAGTGGTTGAGCGTTGGCCTAGGATCCAGGCGATCGCAGTTCAATTCCCAGTCAGGGCACATGCCAGGGTGGTGGGCTCCATCCCCAGTCAGGGGCATGCAGGAGGCAGCCGATCAATGACTCTCTCATCATTGATGTTTCTATCTCTCTCTCTCCCTCTCCCTTCCTCTCTCTGAAATCAATATATTTAAAAAAAAAAAAAAAGTCATTCATGTTCTTTCCTCCAAGGAAATGGACAGTCTTTAGAATATTAAACGCTGGGAATGACTGTCGCTAAGGATCACATGAACAAAAGAATGAAGAAGTCCATGCGTGCGGAGCACCCTGCTCTGACCCCAGGCACGTGGAGGGGAGCCCTGCGAAGCCCGGCTCACCTGAGAGGAACACAGAGCCCTCACCAACGTCAACCATTTTCAACATTTCGCCATATTTACTTCATTTCCCCTCTCCATTTTTTTTTTAAATAAACTTTTTACTTTGCATTAATATAAAATTTATAAGAAAGGTACAAACATAGCAGAGTTCCCATATACATGTCATCCCAGTTTGCCCTAATGTTAATGTCCTACATAACCATGACACATTTGTCAAAACTGGGAAATTAACATTGGTGCACTACTGTTAACTACACTCCAGACTTCAATTACTGATGCCCATCCCCCCAACTCTATTTTAAAACAAATCCCAGATATCGCAATGTTCATCCATAAATTCTTCAGGATACATCTCTAAAATGTCAAGCCACCCTTTCTGCTGCCCTTCATAAACTGTCACATTATTCCATTATGTTAAAAATGAGTGATACACACAGGTAACGGCTGAGAAATGTTGATATATTCAGCTAGTGATGAACAAGAAAGAATTATGGCAACTTTTGACATAGCCCTGGACATAGAAAAATTCATGCCATAAAAAAGGGCTCTTAATTGAAATAAGGAGAAAAAAATGCATGCGTGTAGTGATTTTGAAAGTCATTTCAGAGGAAGTTCCAAAATAACCAATAAATAAATAACAAACAAATAAATATAGAAAACATTTAGTTTGCAGATCCAGGAAATAACATAATATATACCTCACAATTACATTTTTCTTAAAATAATAATAGTCTTCAATGAAAATTACTCATTAAAATTACACTTAAAATAAAACCCCAGGAAGAAATGATAGTGGGCCTAAGAATAAAAACACAGGTCTTGGCCCAATCTTCATTATTAAAACCAAGAACTAAACTCGTTTCCTTTAGAAGAGAGCACATCACTTTCTGACTCACACACTAAATTTCCTGGCAGGCATTTCCCATGTGCTAGCCAGTTCTTAAATTCAACAGGTCAAAATCCAAATCCATCTCATACACAACCTCTTCCAGGAAGCTCTAACCAATTTCTCAATCAGATGCTCTCTCTCCAGTCCAATATTTACTCCTGAAGAGTGGAAGAGACCCAAGAATGTCAAACAGTTCACCTTCCATTAGGCACCTGGGCCTTTACTCAATTATTGCACTTATTTGTCTCCTTCTATCTTATTCATCTTTCCTATGCCCCAAAATTCTTACTCATCTGCATAATACCAAAAGTACCTACCGCAATCCAGTGCACAAAAATGCTACTCAATATATGAGTTTCAAATTGAAATAGGAAAGCAAATTGAGATATTATTTGCAGTAACTCAAATGTTCTTGATAAAAGAATACTAATTTAGAAAATTCTGTTGAATCTAGTCAGCCGGTAGTATCACACCTCAAATTTGGACTACATATCACATAAACCGCATGATCAGAATTACAACAAAAGAAGTAACGAATGCAAACACTCACCTGCTACCACATGTATTACTCAGGCGGGTAGCTGAATAATCAGTGCTTAATAATCCTACAACGAAACAATCAGGTTGTCACTGGCTGAGGCAATGACTTACTTACCAGAGGTATGGGAAAATGTGTTGCATACTGCAGGTGTCGCAGGAGATCATAATTAGACGGAAAAATTAACTCTCTCGGTTTTTCTCTCTTCAGCAACTTCTCACCATTAACTGACATTCTTCTGCACAAGGAAGGGTTGACATTCTCACAGGACTCTCCAGGCATGGGAGAAAAAATCTAAGTCATGTAAAACAAATGTTGGAGATTGTAAATGAAAGAAAGCAAAGCCAAAACCCAGAGCTGCATGTAAAAGCTTCAAACACACAAGACATTCTATAATACCCTTTCCTTATTTAACCACTGAGCAAAATATATGCAGAAATTTTGTTAATTTCGACAAACTTCATATTCCGATCAGGAGGAAGCTGTGGCCATTATCCCCCATTTTGAAGATGAGACCCTGACAACTACAGACACGAGAAATGTGCACAGCTATATTTCCTGGAAGGCTGGAGATGAAAGCAGACTTATAGGTAAGTATTTTCCTTTTAGGGCTACATTTCTCAAAAAACACATGCACTGAAATAACTACCTAATAAAGCTAATGAATAACAAAGGTTTTAGTCTGTACCCCAAACAATATTTCTGATAAAGAGTTACTCATTAAGACCCATGGGGAAGAACACATAACTACACTTAGATAAAGGGAAAGAATGTATAGTAAGTTCAGAGCCAGGAAAACTATTATTTAGAAGCTAAACACATACACAGCATAAATGAAAAATACTATCCAGCAAATCAACATGAACTGTCCTGATAAAACTAACTACTACATTCCTTTATTCCTGCAAGATGATGATCTTAAAACGCGTTAACGAGGAAGAGAGGAGGCAGTGCCGCCAAAACTGAGGATGAACGGAAAGACGACAGCTGCAGAGCTGATCAACTGCACCCTAGGACAGAACATACTAGGGTCATATCTATGTCACAAGGACACAGGTCATTCCAGTACCCAGGCAAGAGACAGAAAGACAGAAGCAAGCTGGGGGAAGGGTGAGGAGGGGTTAATAGTCAATAAGAATTCAAAGGCTGACCCTATTGGAAATTTTGAACCAGTCAGTTTTAAAGTCACTCTTGTCTCCTTCATCAAAACTATTAGTAGTTCCTGAGTCAATGCCCGTATGTGCCTTAATAGTCTGTCGCTGACGATGGCCAGGGAAAGAAAGTCACATGGTGAATGCTCATTAAGAAACTAAAGCTCAAGCATGACAGGAACATTTTTAACTACCCTATTTCCTCTCCTCATGGTTTTTCACAAAATAAAGAAGTTTTAAGATAAGCATTGCTCTGTAAAGTCACACTCTTTGTCCTCATGATGAGAAAGATTTAACTTCCATGATATTTTAAAGGAAGAGCATACGAACGTCCTGATAAAAGCAGGCTGACCATAATTTCCTTCTCTGGGCTATTCCCAGTCACGTGCTCACCAACTTTTCTTAGGAAGAAAAACCTAAGAGTATATCTAAGATATAAAGTACCTTGATATCCAAGAATAAAAAGGAAAAACGAGAAACAGAGAAAAAGTCTAAAAAAGGTCAAGTAGCTTTAGTTTTCTCACCCTACATAACTTCTACTGTGGACAAATTTGGAAACATAAGTATTTACATTAAAGAAATATATATTTTTAATTCCTGTACCATTTAGTCACCAAATCTTAAGAGTATAAACTATGAACCAATGTGTGCCATTCTAATGTCAGGTTTTTGAATGACAAGTATAGGTGCTATTTTTAAAAATATAATATTATATGCTTAAACTCTCACAGAACCAATATGAAGCTTTATTTTTAAGGATCTGTCACCATTTTCTACACTTTCCCATCACCAACTTCGTGGTTTTTGCCTTGAAAATTTCCATAAGTATCTGGAACAATGTCCAAAATATCAGAAATTGGCAGAAAGTTATAAAGTCATACTCACAGCATAAAATAATGTGTTGAAAAGAACAACTTTAAAACACTTGAGAAACACAGACTCAATTTTTCATTAACTGAAATGAAAACACGATGTGTTAAGACTAAGAAGAATTTCCCATTATGTATGAGAGAGCAATATAGGTAACAAACAGTATACACTGGGGAAGATGCCCCTCAGAATGAAAACTGAACCAGAACTTAAGGAACAAAACAAGTCCAAGTTTGAGGTACAACGTTAAAGGAAAACGGGATGGGAAACACACAGAACTGGAAGCGTGTAATCCCCACCCAAGGAAAATGCTGTGGCTGTCAAATCTTCTCACTGATCACTTTAGAGCAGCCAAAAGAAAACCCTGGAAGATGGGAATTATAGTCCACCCGTTTTTTGAGTAGGGAGTACGGATACATGAGCTTTGTAACAAGAGAATACAATTAAGAAGTGATCACCCTTCTATCAGGAAATACTCCCTCTGAGCAGGGCAGAGCAGAGGTGGGGCAGCAGGCACACCCCGCAAGGCCATACCTCCATCTTCACATCGTGGTCCTTGGGGTAGTGCTCCTCAGCATTTTCTCCAGCAGGTGACCGGGGCCGCGTGGAGGCAGTGACAGACAGGTCTCCCCGGGATATGAGGGTGCACATGTAGGCATCATGAGAGAAGACATCGTGCCGGATGAACTCACAGAAGAGCAACACCAGGTTCACAAACTCCACCTTCTCACATTCACTGTTGGGATCCGCTGTAGAAAAACAGCACCATCAAGAATTCAGTCCCCTGGACTCCGTGAAAATATAAATTAAAGAACAAAACTAAACAATTGCCTAGGCTTAACAATAATATATTCACCACTTTTCATAATTTTGTTTTTTACAAAATCAATGATTATTGGAAAACTTCCATGAGGCACTATATTGTTTCGTATAGAAATGGCACAAGTTTAGACTATCCCACTGTAACTGAAAAATACTATTCAGTATGCGAAGTACAATTTCAAGTTTAAAGAATAACCATTTAAATAATAACATAAACACCCAAAATTTCAGGTTAAAAACAAAAACAAAGACCGAGACTGCTGTCTTCCGGTTTTATCACTAAAACCAGCTCGTGGCTGTTTTTACAGTTTGAATGTCTGTGTATTTGTGGGCATGTTGTGCACGTTTTCAAAGGAGACTTCACAACAGAACCACAATTCAAATGATATTGGGGAAAAAAAGTGAGCCGGATCCACTGAAAAGAAAAAGAGAACAAACAGGAGCTCTTCAGTCATTTTTAAATTCATAACCAGTCTATTTAACTTACATTATGACTTTTAATCTTGTAACTGCACTCTAAACTTTGTATCTGTACCTTTGGGAGGTTAAAAGGGTTAAAACTGACCCTGCAAAGCTCAACCCCAGGTCCATCACACTGGCGAACACTGAGACAAACAGACGGATCCAGGGAACAGCAAACTCAGTTCCCTAAACCTCACGCCCAAATGTTGGCTCAAACCCACCACCACATTCAATACAGCAGCCTCTACATGGAGAAACAGCTTTCTCTGACAGAAAATGGGATCCAGAACAAGCAAAGGCGGAGAAGTGTTTCCCACAGAGAAAACAGGACTGGGACAGGACAAGGAAGCCAAGGGTAAACGTGCGTCTCAACCCCCAGGACACAAGGTACGTTAGAGCTGCTAACTTCCACTGCTGACAGTATACTTTCTAACCAGTACCTCTTCTTCCTGCTTCACGTTCCGTGTTTCATTTCATTCCCTACATTCCAACCACCAGATTGACTCCAGCTGTCTCTTCCTCTAGCCTCAACCAGACACCAAATAACTAAAAGATCCTCACCCCAGGCGTCACTCAACCCCCTTCTCAGGAGTTGGAAGCAGGACTATTTTTCGCTGTTTAATCTCTTTCTTCTTCACAAACATCTCCCATCCCCTCCCAGCCCCTCTTTCTCTCCCTTTTCTATCACTTTTCACTTTTTGCCATTTTTCTGTTGATCTACCCTAAGACCCACCTGCTGTACTCTGACATACAAAAGCCTCAGAATAAGATCAAGCCCACTTAGCTCATACACATGAATTTTTTTAAGGGCCCACCCAGAGTATGAACCCACTGGGTGGTTTGTTCTCCAAATCTTCAACTTGCCACCAACTACAGGATAAAAGACAGAAAAAGGACGTAAGATGACATGAACATCTGAGAGAGTTGGCAAGCAGCCAACCATCTTTACAGATAATTTCCTTGTATCTAGGACCTGGTTATAAAGTACTGTTGTTTGATTCCCACCCCCAGCCCACCTTTTAAGATCCAAAGTTACAAAATAAGAAATTTAGAAAACAGTTTGAAAAGAGAAAATTCCAAATCACTATATACAGTGGAAGACCACAGGACCTTAGCTTCTCTGTTTTGGTCAGAAAGATCTAGAAAGGGAGAATTAGTCCACTAAATATAAAGGAAGGAGGCGCTGTATTATTAAGAAATTTTATGTCTTTGAAGTTCACCTGATTTTAAAATTGCACAAAAGTCTCCATTAAAAACATGTCATTAAAATTTTGCTCAGTAAAATACAGATTATATTCAATGCCGAGAACTTTTGATAAGGTGCAAATAAGAAAAAAAGAAGAATCAGCTAAAAAAAAAAAAAAAAAAAAAAAGATCATTCTCTTATTTAAAATAAGCAAAGAGATTTACTTACACAATGAGGGGGCCTGTGTATCTAAAAACCTTAGCAGGACATTCTGGAAAACAGGCAAACTAGATCCAGCAAGAGATGCTGAAGAAATGGACTCCTTCTCATCTAAGACCTCTGACTCCCCACATCTCTAAGATTAAAAACAAACAAGCACAGTCAATTATAAAGAGCAAGTATAGTCACGAGTCATGAATTTGTTAGTTTTTTTAACATTTAAGTTCTCAGATAAAATGTAAAATTAAGATTTCTGTATGTATTTGTGGGCCATGCATAGTAGGTAAAATATAACTTTTAAAAGTTTAGGAAACTACCCCAGAACAATTGAAATGATTTCAAACAATACTCCTGAAAAACATTATTCATATGAATTATAAACTCTGCACAGTACTGTATGAGTATCCATTAAATATACAACATAGTACAAAATAAACCACTCATTATTCCTGTAGAAACTGCTAAAAATAATTTGAGGCTGTCATCATTTTTAAATAGCTCATGTTTAACTGTGTTCCCCCAAGAAATATTTGGGGATGTTTTACTGCGTATGATTCCTTCATGCTGTGTTTGTTAGGTGGGTGAATTTACCAGCGTGTGGGGAAGTGTGGCGCAGAAAGAGAGAGCTAACGTAATTTCTCCAATAAAATTCCTCACTTAGCACATTTCACCAATAAGATCTCTCAGAATCTCTGGGAATCCCCCCCAGTTCCTGAAACACACCTAGAGAAGCTACTCAACTTCTGCATTCTTAACAAAGAACTTACTGCCCTGGCTGATATGGTTCAGCTGGTGGTGCATCCGGTGCACCAAAAGGTTGCCAGTTCGATTCTTGGTCAGGGCACATGCCTAGTTTGTGGGCTCAATCCCTCATAGGGGTTGTGCAGGAGGCAGTCGATCAATATATCACTCTCACATCGGTTTTTCTCTCTCCCCCCATCCCTTCCTCTCTTTCTAAAAATCAATAAACTATTCTAAAAAAATAATTTTTTTAAAAAAAGACAGAACTTACTAGAAGCCCAGAAAAGAAACAGTTTTGAAGCAGATCCTTTTTTTCTATTCTCTTCGACATCCCTTTGATCCTTAGTCTTTAATATTGTTATTATTAAAATATTTCTCCAAGCAGCCTCTTTTTACAAAGGTTAAATTTTGAAAATGGTAATGTTTATTAGAAATCAATTATCTTAATCATCTCTGAAAGAATACATCTACATCTATTAAAATTACAAAATAATCTATGTGTGAACCTCTTCTGAAAGTGACTGCGTGTGTGTGTGTGTGTGTGTGTGTGTGTGTTCTGGGACACACGGGGGGCAGGGAAGGGAGAATGACGACAACAATTCAGAAGCAACAATGAAATCTGAGAAATTCAAATTTAGTTACTGAAGTTTAATCACTTCAATTCACTGTAGAATAGTCTGTCTATTCATAAACTGTAGGAAAAAAGCAATGAAACACTTTTCCTAATTTGCACATTGTAAAATAGCCTCAAGTTTTACACCTTAACATAAATATCTTCAAGCCCCAATTTCAACAACATGATCTTTTATCTGGGGAACAGTGTTCTCCTAACAGAGATGTTAATGACAATATTCTTCCTCTTTCATTTTTTAACAGCTTCATAGGAAGTAGGTGCATTATCATTAACACAGAGCCAGCTGAGTGCTCATCCATTCACGCAACATTTTCTGAGCATCTACTATGCACTGAGCACTATTCTGGGTGCCAAAGTCCTCGCTGGACGGGGGGGGGGGGGGGGGCAGGTCCCTGCTGTCAAGTTTACATCCTAGAAGTGGACAGACATTAAACAGTAAGCCAGTGAGGAAAGCAGAACAGTGATGTGAGAAGAGTGACTGAGGAGTGGTGGGTGGTGTATGGAACACCCTCCTGAGGAGGTGGCATGTGTTGAGCTGGGAATGCTACAAAGACAGTGACACTTTCTGAAACAGAAATGGTAGAAAGAAAATGGCCATGCGAAAAATTGGGGAGCAGGGTATGCCACCAGAAGGACCAGCAGGAGCAAAGACCCAAAGAGAAAAGAGAGTTTGGAGTGATGGAGGGACAGGAATACCAGGGTGGCTACAGTCGTGTATGTCCGGGTGAGAGAGGTGGGAGATGGAGGGAAAGGCAGGCAGGGCAGCTTGTGAGGCTCTGGGGCTACGTAGGGAGCAGTCACAGAGTTTTAGTAAGGGGACAATGTGATGATCTGTTTCCACTTTGAAAAGATGGCTCTGGCTAGAGAGAGACAAGGTAGGAGACCCTGCAGGTGTCCAGGTGAGAGATGACGGGGCCTGGTCAGATTATCACACCTTCTCCACAGCTGCCCCTACAGGATCTCACAGGCACAGAAGGCAGCTCACTCAAAGGTCTTCCCTTCCACAAAAGCTAATGTTTATGAAGCTATTTGTTTTCCCATTATAACCTACTGCTGACACTTTAATTGCTTTCTCTGGGGCAAGAACACAATCTCAAAAAATAATATAAATTCATCTCTATAATTTCATAGGCACAAAGTATGTCTGGTTCCACTAAAATATTATGTGGCTTTAAAATTCAAAACATAAAAATGCAAACACAAACATACATAATACAAGACATATACAGGTGTGTATGTATATATCTTACCCTCACAAAGGGAAGTTTCTTTGCTCTTACTTAGGTATTAAAGTTTTATTTTAAAAGATAATTAAGTTAGTTCAGGATATAAACTATTGGCTCATTAGAGGGAGCCTGCTATGAAGTCCTTACAGGAATTTGTATATTCTCCCTTTTTCCTTTAAAAGAAAAAAAATAGTATAATAAAGATAAGAAAAAAGAATCCTTCCCAAAACATTATTTTTAAGTGATGGCATTCAACAAGCAGACAGGAAGCAACCTACCTCGGCCTCGATTTCCGCTTGCCGCTTCTCCAAGAGTTTCGCCACCGCCATCGCCCTGTGCTTGCCGGACCGTTTACAGCTCACAGCCCACTCGCACAATAGCGTCACCACAGCTTCATCATTGGGGGCGACCTGATGACCAAGAAAAATGGGCACCAGCCAGATCAAATGAGCTTCGCCCAATGAGAGTCAGGAAAAGCAAGCAAAGCAGTACCTAAAGCTTGAACACTTTTTCGTAGTATTTTATCAGTCATTTTAGAAAGTGTTTCCAAATCTTTTGTAACTGAAATTAAAAAAGTAAAACTTGAGTCATAAGGAAGGGAAGCATACACTTAGAACAGGTGAATCTGTGACAATTCCAAGAGAATGAGAATTTTACGTGCCTTCACTTAGATGGGATGATAAACTAGCCCATGAATTCTCCAGAACTCAATTTCAAAAGCAGCCAGGAAGGGAAACAGACCACCGAATATCCAGAACAGCTGTTACCAAGCCCAAGCACTTCGCTCCACAGTTGATCCCCTCAGGCCCTCACTCACAGTTTCACTCAATTATCCGAACTAGCCAGGTTATCAAATCACCCAGTCCAATGAGGAAGTGGAAGAAAACAAAGGGGGGGGGGGAGTAGCGGGCAGGACTGCTAATCAAAGATCCACTGCATCAGAAACAACATATATGAAAAATGACAGTCAAAAATATCAAAATGAAACAAAAGTTATAAGCAGACGCAGTTAACAGGACAGCAGCCTAGGTCTATATAGGGCGTGGCATGGCCACCAGAACTATCAGCTGTAGCGGCCATGGCCTATCAATGGGCACCACAGACTGAGGATGAGAGGAGTCCAATATAAGCCTCAGGGACCCAAGTGACATGAATTAGTGGGAAGACAGACAAGAGGAGGTAAGTCAGCAGGGGATCATCCTTCCATGGAATCTGGCCTTCCCTCTTGGAGGCCCCACGCCCACCAATGCAACATCAACTGCAAGCTTTAATATTTGCCCAACTGTGTGAACACAATGCCAAAGAACAAGACAGTCAGTGTTAGCACTTATGTGCTATGAGATATTCTTAGCATTTTAGAATCCATGCACTCAATGGAGATTGTGATAGCTATAA
Organism: Miniopterus natalensis; assembly: GCF_054644295.1. Lineage (NCBI taxonomy): Eukaryota > Metazoa > Chordata > Mammalia > Chiroptera > Miniopteridae > Miniopterus > Miniopterus natalensis. The sequence continues at coordinate 10,682,011 of NC_142086.1, read as the reverse complement.
GCACATTCCCTAGAAGGGTACACAGGGGTGGGCAAAAGCAGGCTTACAGTTGTTTGTATGGAAAATACTAACACAAGGATAAATAATAATACAAGAATAAACTATATTTCACCTACTCAAAACTGTAAACCTGCTTTTGCCAACCATGTATATGCATGTGTGTATTCTCACACACACACACACACACACACACACACACACACACACACATTTAGCAATGTAATGTTCCCAGTGAACTCTGGGAAAACGTCCAAGAATCTCAAGATAAGAATCCCTGATCAACTTTTAGACACTAGTAAACAATAAGTGAACAATTCAGATAATAAAAGTCAGTTTATTCCAAGATTTTTACTCATCCTACCCTAAATTTCATTAAAAACATCTTGACTTGAAACAAAAGCAAAGAAATGTTAAGTTACCTGAGGCGGATATTTCAAAAGGACCTCTGGGTCTCTTGATTTAAAATAAGAGAAAAATTCAATTAAAATATACAAAAGCTGAACATAACATTTTAAAAAGAAAGCGAACAGGGAGGAATTCCCACCTGGATTCAATCTAATCCAGAGAAAAGTAAAAATATAAGTCAGTCAGATGAAGCACCACACGCTTACATTGAGAATACTGAAGAGAAGGAAAGTTGCCCTAAAATACTGCGAACAGTTTTTAAAAAATGAATCTAGTAAGTAATGTGTGTAGTATCCACATTTAAACAATTTTTTACTATTCTCTGCATCGTAAAAATCAGATGAAGATATGCCACAAAAGGATAAACAGCTGACTTACCCAATTAAAATGATAGGCTCTGCTTGACCTAGAGATGTATCGAAAAGAACACATAAAGGGAAAGACTTCTCTTTAACACATCCAGATATGACCACTGTTTTGGAGTCATATCCTAGGAGTCAATTCACTTCCAGAGCACGTGCGAAGTACCCATGAGAAGGTATGTGCTGGGAAACAAAAGTTTAAAAGATGTGGTCCCTGTTCCCCAAAAGTTCACAATGTAGTGGGAAAAGCAGAAAAGTCAACTAATCATGAAGCAACGAGGTGTTCATAGGGTGGAGATGGGAGTAACCAGTCTCATTGTCTGCACCTGCCATAACCCAGAGGCGATAAGCATCCAACTGTCCCAGCTTACAGACATCTGGGCGCTTAACCTGAAGACAGGCCTGCAATCAACCTGCAGTTCTAGTCTCATTTTGTGATTGCTAGGAATTCAGTGAATTGGGAAAATCAGAGGAAAATGCTGCTCACAGACTGCACTTCCAAAATTTTATCACAGAAATTTTCCTGTCTTCCTATCAATTGTGCCCATAAAAAGTTATACATCTTACAATCTATTTTGAACCTAAAAGTATTTTCCCATACTGTCCAGATTCCAACAGTGCCAAGTCCACTCCTTTCTGAATATCAAACAGCCCATCAAACAATGCCACTCTTTCCTCAGGAAACTGGATTGGTGAGGAGGCAGGAAGAGGCAGGTTCTGTGTCGACTTTAAAAGACACAGAAGATACTACAAAAGAGGTTTTTACAACAACTTATACTAACTTCTCAGAAGATCATACTGGAGTCAGGTCATATTATACCAACTTGAAAGCAAGCTAACTCTGTGATGTGAATAATTACACATTTATATACTTGTGAAATAAAGCATTTCTTTAGTTCTTCATTATTTAAAAATGTTATAAAATAAATTTTTACAACTTTAGCATTACTTTTCAAGATAACACCCCATTCAAACCTCTCCCCCCCATTTACTATGAAGTTTTGGTCCACATTTTAAGTGGATTTACCACTAATTATTAAAAAAAAAGAAAGGAATATTTTATTTATTTGACTCTCAACACCAGTTCCAGGGTACATCCCATCAGATATGTTCAACAAGAATACAGACACCCATGGCTCACGCACCCCACCTACCAATGTCTTGTCCCTTCCCCCACCACTCTGCACCAATCATGTGTTAAAAAATCAGTAAAGGGTGGCAGTATCTTACAAATTAATTCAAGTAACTGTCAACAGGACATCATGATTTGAACTATGTAAGCTGCAATGCATTTTCTTCCTAAAAACAGATTTCTAAAAATATTAAGCTCCCTTTTTTAAACCAATAATTGTTTAAGAGAAATTTAATAAATATTATTTTAACATAACAACTTCAAGGCAAAAACTTAAGGTAAGGTAGTAGTTCAGGACATGAACTAAACAGGCCCTGCCTTCAACAAGATATAGATTCAGTGGGACGGGCACACATGTATATAAGTAATTTAGACTCATAAAAAAGAACACAGAAATTATCTAAGACAACATTCACCAGGAGCAGAGAGGCAACTAAGGGAACCATTAGATGTTTCTTTTAGGAGGTAGCTTTTGAGAAATACCTTAAAGAATTAAATTTCAAAACAGAGATGAACAAAAGCAAAAATAAAGTATGTGGCAGGCAGAACAATGCCCCCACCCCAAATACGTCCACATCCTAACCCCAGGACCTGTGAATGTTACCTTAAATGACAAACAGGACTTTTGGACTGTGAATAAGCTGAAGATCTTGAAAAGTAGGGATTTATCCTGGATTATTCTGGGGGCCCCAAAGTAATCACAGGGGTGCTTATAAAGGAAAGGGGGTGTCAGAGAAAGAGATATGACAAAAGAAGCAGGAGTGAGACTAAGGGAGGCACTTGAAGATGCTCGCTGTTGGCTTTGCCAATGGAGCAAGGGAACACAAGCTAAGGAGTGCAGGTGGCCTTCAGAAGCTGGAAAACACAGGAAATAACTGTCCCCGGAGCCTCTGGAAGGAACACAGCCTGACCCACACCTGGGTTGTAGCCCAGTGAGATCATAACCTCCAGAACTATAGGACAACAAATTTGTGTTAAGTGGCTAAATTTCTGATAACTTGTTACAGCAACAATAGAAAGTTAATTCTAAGTAGTTTTAAGCAAACACATAAAACGTGGAAAACATGGTTATGGTTCAAGGAATTACAGGACCAGAGGACTACTGGTTAAATGGCAAATATGGGAAGGCCACAATACAAGATTAAAAATGTGGAAAAAAGTTCAATGAAAGCATTCTGAAGAAAAGTACCATGAAATTGACAGTATCCTCACTCATTCATCTACTTACTAATTCATTCAATAAATATGCATTTATTGAAATGCATATTTATCTTCTGAGCACTAACTTCCAACCACAGGTAGCAGTGGTAGTAATAATAATAAATAGATTCCCATGTATTACTCTGTAGGAATAAAATTCGGTACTTCCCTTGCAGGTGTAATCTCTACTATATAACAAGAGTCTTAAAAGTTCATATTATTTGCTCCAAAAATTCAATCTCTGAGAATACAGTCCAAGGAAGTTATCTTAAAATAGAAAGATATGGGTGCTCCAGACCTCAGTGAAGAGTGTTACCAGAACACACCCCATCCCAGCCCCAAGAACTGACAAAGAGTCCTTCTGAAATGTGAAAGAGGTACATAATGGACCAACAAAATAAAAGCAGACTGACCTTACAGGGAGAAAAAGGCCAAATATCTATTTTGTAGAATAGGCTTTTTAGAATATTATTGCTTATTTTAGTCTCAGCACTGATAATTGAACAAAGCAGACACAACAAAAATTAAGAATGGAAAGTTTTTGATTTATATGTAAATCTTTTCATTCGCCTCTAATAAATTTAAAATAAATATAAAATACCATGGTATGGACTAAATCACTTTCAAAGTCACTAAGAGAGGTATCTTGGCAAACTTGAAGGTGGCAGTAGTAGAGGTAATTAGTATTTATTGAGTGCTTACTCGATTTACAGACGCTGCAGTAAATGTTTCAGGAATTATTTATTTTGATCCTCACTTTCTATGAGCTAATTACTAGTATCCCCATTTTGTAGATCAAAAAACTAAGACATAAAGATGTTCAATAACTTGTCCAAGATCACTCAACTAATTAATGGAACTCCTGCCACAACATAACTCTTGGGAAGTGAACTAGATAAGCAGAGCAACACTTGCATGTCAAAAGAACCTGGGATGGTAATTTTGACCCCCCACCCCCACACCCCTTATACACAATGGCCTTTTGTGTGAGCCCCATGCTGCTCTGGACTCTTCTGCCTTCCACCCTTGGTGTTTACAGCCTTAGAGTATTCTGTTCCCTTGTTCTATAATATTTACTTCCATGTAATATGCACCTTTCAAAACATAGCTTCATGGCTCTTAGATTTCCAGCTACTGGCCTCAAATGTCCATTAGGAAGAGGAGATACACCTCTGAGAACTACGGAAGAAAGAGCTTCCCATCTGAACACTACGAAAGGGAGTGAAGTCTTCAGGGGCAGCAGCAGCAGCTTTTTATCCTGGTTTTATAATGCTCAGATGCTGAACAATCTATCCACAGTGTGCACCCCCACTTGTAACTACACACAGGCAAATGGGGTACCCAGAGCAAGAAACTGAGAAAGAGGCTGAGACAGAGAGAAACTGAGCATAGGTTTAAAGCTCAGAGAAAAAGCACTCAAGGGGGTCAAGAAGCTGAGTTCTGGCCCAGCACAAAGATAAGACATGCAGTCGTGGCAATAATATTTAATAGCTATAACTTCCAACCACAGGTAGCAGTGGTAGTAATAATAAAAAATATTTACTGAGCAGCTTCTGGGTGTCTTACTTGTTGTCATCTCTAATCTCAACAACAAATTTCAAAGTAGGTGCTGCTATTCCCATTTTACAGATAACAAAACGGAGGTTCAGAGGTTAAGGTGGCCAAGGGCATGGGGATTAAAAGTGGGAGAGCTACGAGACCTAGTTCCAAAGCCCCCACACTTTCTGCTGCTCCCATCGTGGGTGAAGCAAGGTCACTGGAAGTACAAGGAGCACTACAGTGATATGGAAGTCTTCCAGGTGGGCCACACAGACCCCACTCAACCAGCCACTGCCACCCGGGGTTCCAGCCCTGACTCCTACCTCTCCAGGGACCAGCCAAACCTCTAATCTAATTGACATCACAGAAAACAAAGTCATAAGAGTGAGTTACCAAAGACTTCATTCCGCCTCTAATACTTGCAAGACTAGATGTTCATATGAGGCAGGACGTGCCTTCTTCATGGTTGTATTTTCAGCATCTACCACAGTGCCTGGATACATGGTAGGTTCAATGGATATTTTTAAATAAAAGAATATAAAAGCAAATGTACTGTACGACATGAAACTGAAGGGAAATATGAAGAAGATGATTGGGGGGGTATAATATCTTGTCCCCCTTCCCCCAACATACACATCACTTACTTAACATGGAAAAATATCGGAAGCTATCCAACAGTGAATTAAGTGTAAAACCCTAGAAGCACTTCCATTCCCAATTCAATGAGTCAAGGATGCTGGCCCCAACACTATTATTTCGCATCACCCTAAAAGATTCAGTCAGTGGGAAGAAAAAGGAATAAATATTTGAAAGGCAACATTACTACAGACAACTGGAAAACTTTATTAGAATAAAAGAATTGAGCACCATAGATAGAAAACAAACAGGCAAAATGTGATGGACAATATTAAGCAGAAAACAATCCTGTTAGAGCCTTAAGTGTTCATATCGATATACGTAAATGCCTAGGAAAATATCCAAAGTCTATGGGCCAAAATGAATACTGGTTACTGCTCACAAAAATAGTGAGTATTTATTGCACAGTGTTCCCTGTTCTAATGCTTTCACGCCATCAGGACAGTGGAGTAGACTGAGGTTAAAGGCTGAACAATGCTGAATGTCTCAAAGCTGCTGGGTCAGAGGCCTGAGTCAAACTCAAGCTATCAGGCTCCACAGCAGGGGCTCCAGCAGCCCCCATTCTGGGCAGGAGAGGGGGACAGGGCTACAGGTCATGGGCTAAAAAGGGCTTCTTCATATCAAGAATGTAGTCATGTACTGTGTACATAACAATCACAAGCAGAAATAACTTCTATAATGAGAACAAATAAGAGGATGAATCAACATAGAATTCAAAATCAGTAAGGTCCCTTAAATAACAGCATTGTTCATTGGACTTCACGAACTTGGGACATACCACAGTGGCAAATACTGAAATTATTAATTCTGTTGCAAATGATCATCACTGGGGCTGACATCTACATCTACAGTAAAGACGCTGCAAATGTGAGCAAAGTTGTCATCATAAGGGGGATTGTCACATTTTTCGTTCCTGGGGGAGGGTAGCACAAACCTGATAGATTAAGTCTAATTCACTTCTCACTCAATAACCTAATGGTATCTGAACACTAACCACAGGTCTTGTATTCTTTCACAAACAAAGAAGGGAAAGTAACTGGCACCTACATCTGAAGCAGACTTCCTTCAGAAATTAGAAGATACTTGCTGAGACTGTTTACCATTTTAAAATAAGGAATATTAACTATACTACCTACATTATAAAACAATGCCATAAAAGGGAACAGGGAATATCAGTGACTCATTGCTATAAACCACAGCAAACTTGAATGAAATCAGATACTGAATAAAGAAAGCTCTTTAATCTGAAACTAAAAGGACATGTTTATAAATATAATCAATCACTCTTAGTCACCATTAAACAAAATGGTAACATCAGAATAAAAACATTATTCAGATAACAGCACCAATAAATAAATGGAATACTAAATATAGTGATATTAGCAACAAACATGGTTTGCAGCCTGAGGCACATTATCGAGACCTGGGTGAATTTCAGGAGCTGCACAAGTTAAAACTGGTCTGAGCTGCTAATAGAACACAAGCCTGTTAGACATAGTCACAAATAGTATTTCTAACAGAATCACCTTATAAAGTAATTAGCCTAAGATTGTTAACCACAAGTTCACAAGATTTACTGTTTAAATAAGACATTCATTATTGAAAAATAAAAACAAAAATATACACACACACGCACATATATATATATGAATGATTGTTTTCATATGTACACTCCAAAAGATATTTGGGATGGCCGATTTTTGGTGATGAAAGGGGTATGTTTCCTAGTCTCACATCCTCAGAATCAATGTTGATAACCTTTAGTCCTTGAAACAAACATACACCATAGAAGCAAAATAGACTTCCTTTTTATTCCAAAGCAACAGTTAAAAATAGTACCAAGTTGTGAGAAGAGAGGTAGTTAAGAAAACAAAAATAAAACCATTCCTCTGTGCATTTATATCAACTAATTGTCATTAATTTGCACTGTGCCAAAAAATAAATTTGCTATCTCTCAGTTAAATCGACATTTAAATAATACAAATGAGAAAATAGTTTTGAGAAATATGTAACTGCATGATAACCAGTCATACACTAGATAAATTCTAATCACAAAGTAAATCCCTCTGAAAGTCCTTGAAAAGGGTCTCTAATTCTAAAAATAATCAAAACATTTAAACATAATTCTCAAAAGTCGTCACTGTATGGTTCAAGACTGTACTGCTTGCCTTTCACAAATAATAAAGAGAACATGCAGATGAGAACAAGGGAACTATCAGTTTCTAAAAGATGGTGCTAGGTTGCCCAGCCGAGAACACAACACTCGGCGTTTACTGTTTATCATCTGCTGCCAGCTGAGGTGGATTCTATTAGGAAGGCTCTTGGACAAAGAGAATGACACTGAGGGAGGTGAGTAATTCGTCTGAGGCTACCCAGCTACCTGGCAGCAAAGCCAGGATTCTAATCTGGGTGTGAGTTGGCCTCGAATCTGTGCTGTGCTACAAAGGCCAGACTGCTCAGCTTGAGGATTTGGACTGTCTTCTAACCTATCGTTTACTATGTTAAAACTGTCAAACAAACTTTCAAAAATTAGTTACAGATTATTCCTGAAGAAAAAATGTGCCAATATTAGTATGCAGACACTGTTCAGGGCAACATAAAGGTTTTTCCCTTCTTTTTCTAAAATTACATCTGACACTTGTTTGCTCGGCTTTAGTTACTTCAAATAAACTGAAGAATAGAACGTACTATTTAAGAGAGCCACTCTGGAGCCATTCAGGGTCCAGTTCCTGTCTTCCTGCCAACGAGCTGGCCATGAGCTGGGACAACGCTCTCACCCTCATCCTCTCTAAGCTCTGCTCTCCTCATGTAAAGCTGGGACAAGAAAGTTTAAAGCATGCATCTCACTGGCCAGGGAAAATTAAACATGATGATGTAACACACTTAAAACAGGGCCTAGTGCTTATGAAGTACCCAAAAAAAGGTTGAAGAAGAAAAAAGACTTGCATACATGCTCAAGAACAACGGAGGCTCACCCCAGTCTAAATGGAAGCCTTACTCCCTTCTCAATAGCAGCAAAGTCTAAATTCCAGACACAAAACTTCCCCCGCCACTACGTTAATTGCCCTTCTACTAACAGATTTATTTGAAAACAGAAGATGGTAGCTGCCTGAACGCTTCCTTTGGGTGGCCAGCAGGAAAACCTGTTATGTCTAAGGCACGATGGATTCCCAGAGGCCCATGACAGCACTAACAGCAGCTGTAGTAATTCAGCACAAGGCCTCTCAACGCAAGTCAGGCATGTGTGTTCCTTGTTTGCCTCACTTGTGTTTGTTTGACTCTCTTGAGTCTTGGCTTTACAAAGTGACTAAAATTTTTTCCTTACATTAAGGAAAACAAACAAACAAAAAAACACCCTGAATATTGAGATGAGCAAGATGGCTACCTCACCGTGGATGGGCCGACCCCATCCTCCAGCTTCCCTACCGAGGGTAAAGCCTTTGTGAAAATCAAAGAATGTAAAAAAAGGCCTGACAGATCCCGGCTGCACTTCAGGGATTAGAGGACTGTGTGATGGAGAGCTGGGGGGGGGGGGGGGGGGGTGTCTGTGTGTCTACAGTAGTCTCAAGGGACCACATTCCTTCCATCTCTCCAGAGTTTGTCTCTCCTGAAATACATCATCCATAATAATATTAGCTAGGGTTATGTCTAGGCCCTATAAATATCTAAATGTTTTATTTGCATGATTTCATGTCATCTTCATATCATCAGGAAGTAGAATGCCTTTTTACAAATGAAGAAACATACACTCATCCAGAGTAAGTGAATTGTCCCTAATGTCCCCAAAGAAACGCACTAACCTGCTGGTTTTACAGCTGAGTGCTCCAGTCAGCCCTACTCCCACCTCCACCTGCACACTCTCCCGCAAGTCTGAACCGGCACCACTGGTAACTGACATCATACAGAGACTTCCTACCCTTCCAAGCCAAAGCTAATAGAGGGGTCTCCCTCCAAGTTCACTGTCCCAGCAACATTTTCATGAGTCCTAAAACCAAATTTCATTAAGTATCTCCTCAGGACTTGAGGACCCCAGGCCTGGTGCTACCGGCTGATGATATGCTAGTGAGCAGAAGAAACAGACCCTGACCGGTGGAACTACAGGCTTGCAGGAAGACACACAGGACAAGCCCAGCAGTCACAGAAGCTGAGGCTTCAGGTGGTACATCAGCCACACTGACGCAGACCTGGCCTGGCCCGGAGCCCAAGCCACAGGGGAGTCAGGCACAGGCTCCAGACTTCAGGCCGCCACTCAGATCATCAGCATGAGTGCCTCACAGTTGTTGAGAGAATGCGTCAGTTGTTCAGTGAAGATTCCAAGCATAAAACGAACACAAACAGCAAACATGCAGGTTTCCAGGGGTTGAGGTGTGCTGGTTTTATTGACCAGCAGGAAAGAGGAAATTTTCCAGGGTTTTGGAACCAGCAGGGAAAGGGGACATTTTTCAGGGTTTGGTGTGTGCCAGTTTTGCTGACCAGCAGGGAAAGGGGAAGGCACAGGCTGCTGCTGTCTGACCAGCTCTGCCCAGTATGGCTGGTTCGGCTTTCTCATAACTCAGGAGAAAGTCTGCTTCCTGGGGCTCCAGAGAGAAGTGAGAAAGTTGCATCTTCTTCGCCCCTCACACCCACCTCAGACAAGGAGAGAAGCCATAAGGAAGGAAGTGGTCCAAGGGCTCTGGAGGGCTGAGGGGATACCCCTTGTCCTACTGCTCAAGTGAGGTCACAAGTGACAGGCTCAGTCAGGGTTTGGAACCAGGAGGTCCTCACACCCACACAGTACTCCCTCACATGGATGTGGGGCTTCCCTGCCTCCACCACCAAGAGTAGGAATGGTTCTAAAACACTAAATAGGCAAATGAGTAACTGTTGTATGAAACACATACCAGGACTTGGAAGTTACAGCCATCTGAGCAAACACAACCAGCAGAGCTGTGCCCTGGCCTGCAGAGGGCTGTAAGACTGAGAAAGTTTACACATAAACCTTGATATCCCTGCCCACCCTACTGGCAGCCTGTGCACAGCAGCCCACCACCCATGCACAGTGCATGTCTGGCCGCTGTGTGGATCAACCTCATCCCAGGCATTGACATTTTCACCCCTCACATTCCACTAAATGGAAAACCAAGCGGCACCGACCTAGAATAACTAACATTGAGGGTGTTGAGATCTCTCACACTAGTACTCAAACCCTGACACAGAAGCAGTGGCTGAGGATTTGGGAGGCAGTCGAAAAGGGGGGAGGGTAAAGGAACAATGCATTTCATGTGGCGTGAGCGTGACTGAAAGCAGGCCACAGGCCTGACTCACCCCTGTGCAGTGTCAGCTGCTACTCCCTGTGAAGGCACTCAACCACAGTGCAGGGTGGAGGCCTCGAATCCCTCCATCCCACGCAGCACTGTTTTCAATGGGCTTTCACCAAACACCAAGACATTACACAACAACCCTGAACCTCTGCCCCTCATCCCATCTGGACAGCTGCACTCCGCCTCCCATGAGAGAACGGAGAGAACAGCATTTCTCCTTAGTGGTTCCAGAGAAAAGGGAATCAAGGAGAGTGGAGTTCAAGTTTCCCAAACAGATGTGAGGAGAGAGATTGTGCAATCCAGAGCTCTCAACACACGTCAGCAAAAGCAAACCTCAAACTCACTGCAACTACAGAGGCTATCCCATGTTCTATCATCTGGAACACTGTCTAAGTCCCAGCAAATTATAAAACCAAAAAGGGGAAGTTCATTTTAAAGAAGTGAGATGTGTTTCTGAATACTAACCATACCACTTTACACAACTCCTCCTTACCAGAGAAGTAAAGCTTCCAACATAATACTATATTGGTTCTTCTAGTATAATCCTAACAATAATTACTATTAGCAATAACAACTTTAAACATATTTACATAGTGCTCATAATTCTGAAAGTGCTCTGTCTCCTTAGAGATAGGTAGGCCAAGTGCTCTATGCAGATTAACAAGTGAGGGCACTAGACACAGAGCCCACCAGTAACTTGTTCAAGGTCACACAGCTGAGCAGAGTCAACAGAACTGTGCGGCTCATACATGGATTCCAGAAATATTCAAAGTGACTCAAAAGTCAAGAAAACAGCAAACTCTGTGACAAGTCAACAGAGATGCAACATTGTCATTCTCATACATATACATGCATACACTGATACACACACACACAAGTACATATTGTAAAAATAACTTCCTGTTAAATGTTTCAGAAGGCTCTATTCCGTTATTCTGATCAATGATGGTATTAAGAAAAGGTGACCAGTCTGAATTACAGGTTAAAATGTAGTTTTTGTCTTACTCATAAAACAGCATAGTAACCACAAAGCAACCATTCACTCACATCAAATCATTCTGGAGTTGAGTCAACATGCAATACAAGTGGGCAACACGGACTTCCTTCCAATGAAGCACGTTTGTTACTAGAGCATCTAGGACTCTCTGCCCTGAGTACACATTGCCCTCTAGTGGCATGCATGCGCTCTAGCGTTCTGGGTGAAGTCCCTCACTCAAGGAAGCTAAGAGCAGGGATCTCCAAACATTTCTCACACACCCTTTCAGCTCAGTATTTTTTTTGGGGGAACAGTCTCACTAAACACATATTTCTTGATTTCTATACTGATACAACCATAACTATTATGCATTATAAAACTTAGATAAAACAGAACTGGCTTAAAGTATAAGCCAGTTGTTGTTTTTGTTAATCTTCACCCAAGAATATTTTTCCATTAATTTTTAGAGAGAGTGGAAAAGAGGGAGAGTGGGGGCAAAAGGAAGACAGAGATAAACATTGATGTAAGAGAGACACATCAACTGGCTGCCTCCCGCACATGCCCCAACCGGGGCCAGGGATTGAACCTGCAACCCAGGCAGATGCCCGAGACCAGGAATAGAACCCTCGACCCTGTGGCGCACCGGCCGATGCTCTAACCACTGAGCCAAACCAGCCAGGGTAAGTGTAAGGTTGTTTTAAAATGTAATCTAAATAGAAGTTCTAATCACTTCTTCTTGCACCCCAATGGCCCATCTCAAGTACCCACATTGGAGACAACTGTGCCTGAGAGAGAATCTGATAATATAAATTTTATTCAAAAACATCAAGCTTAATTTCTGTCCTTGATTAGTCACTCATGATTTTTCTCTTTAGAGTGCCTGTGAGTAACTTAGGTCTGTGCATGAATGAGGCATAGAATTCTGATGCTGGCCATTTCATTCGTTAGAAAGTTATAGTCAGGCTGACGACAAAACTGAAGTGGTTTTTACAGACTAGGTAAAACCCTCACCCAGGAACATTGTAGTCTTTACTCGACATTTAACGCAAGCAGGTTAGCAATCCAAAACACACCTTGAATCTTAGGTAGCCCTACTTTCCTTCCAGATAGCTCACTTCTGTGTATTACAAACCTTAGTACTCTTGAAGTCTTTTATCTAAGACTTTATCACAAAAAGACAGACTTTAAGGTGTCCACCCCAGAAGAACCCAGTAACATTCTCCTGTGTCAATGAGCAAAGAATTATGTACTTTTATCATCAGTATGCTCTCCAGAAGGACTGGAGCATTTCCATTTAGGCTCATGAGTCAGAAATTACACTCAGTCTATGTGCCTTATGGCAACATTCTGATACCCTACTTGGCATCGAGTCTTAAGTCTTATCTTTGAGAAGCAGAGTGCTGACCCACAAATATTCCAGAAAGAGAAAAAATCTAGAAAAGGTTCACATCAAGTTCACACGAAGGTAGGACAACAAAAGGTTTGTGGCGGTTCTTTTTATCTCTTTTTTCCCCATATGTAATCCCAAACGCTAATGTGAAAACCAAAGATACTTAGAATCAGTTAACTACAGCAATTCCATGAAGGTGGGCATGTCTTAAAACTTACCTCTGCATTCCTGGTGCCTAGCATGCTGTGGAATTACCACAGGAGCTTTCCATTGTAAAAAGATCACAAATTTTTTATCTCTCCCGAAATAAGGGTTGGAAAAAAGTAACTGAAAATTCAATGTTTATAGATCAGTTCAGTAATGAAACAATCTATTACTAGGAAAACATATGACAAAAATTGTCTGTGTGATGGTTAATTTTTAAAAAAATATATCTTTATTGGTTTCAGAAAGAGGAAGGGAGAGGGAGAGATAGAAACATCAATGATGAGAGAGTCATTGATCGGCCATCTCCTGCACACCCCCGACTGGGGATCAAGCCCACAACCCAGGCATGTGCCCTGACGTGGAATCAAACCGTGATCTCCTGGATCACAGGTCGATGCTCAACCACTGAGCCACGATGGCCAGGCTGTGTGACGGTTAATTTTGTGTGTCATTTGGCTAGGCTACAGTATCCAGTCTTGGAGTCAAATTCCAATTTAGATGTTGCCATGAAGGCATTTTTTAAAATGTGAATAATGTTTACATCTGTAGACTTAGTAAAGCAAATTATCCTCCATAACATGGGTGGGTCTCATTCAATCAGTTAAAGGCTTTAAGATAAAATACAGGTTCCCCAAGAAAGAAGGAACTCTGTCCCCAGGCTGCCTTCAGACTCAAGCTGCAACATCAGCTCTTCCCTGGATCCCCAACCTGCTGGCCTGCCCTGCATGTTTCAGATTTGCCGGCCCCCATAATCATGTGAGCCAATTCCTTAAAATACAGTCATACATCACTCAATAACTAGGATACAGTCTGAGAAATGGGTCAGTAGGCAATTTTGTCGCCGTGCAAACATCAACGTGCACTACACAAACCTCGATGGTACAGCCTACTGCACATGGTATAGCCTACTACACATGGTATAGCCTATTGTTCCTGGGCTACAAGCCCGTACAGCATGTTACTATACAAAACAACATGAGATTCAATCAAGCACAAGAGAAAATGATGCAATTGGACATGGTAAACACGAGATGTATGAGGCTGCTGCTGGCTTAATATGGCATATTGTTTTATACGAAACTTTTTCTTATAAGTAAAAAGAGTACACTCTAAAATGACAATAAAAAGTATAGCAAATACATAAACCAGTGACATAGTCATTTTATTATTATCAATTAAGTATTATGTTCTATACTTTTGTGCTATAATTTTATATGACAGGCAGTACAGTAGGTCTGTTTACGCCAGTATCACCACAAACACGTGAGTAACTCATTCTGCTGCACCGTTACAATGGCCACAATGTCACTAAGGAATAAGAATTTTTCAGCTCCATTACAATCTTATGGGCCGGCCGTCATACATGCAACCTGTCATTGATCGAAACATCAGTATGCAGCCAATGACTGTAAAAACTCTCTCACATACACATATATATACACACACACATATATATATAAAATACATGTAATTTATATATGTAATTTCCCCCTATGGGTTCTGTTTCTCTGGAGAATCTGTATAATAATACACTGTCTATAGATTTCTCAAAGACCATAGACACAAGTATCCAGTCACTGTTTTCTAATGTGCTAAATCTATTACTCCTCTATGTTAAAGCCAAACCACTGTAGAAAGTCCACTCACTAGATGAAGGCTATTCTGCTAAAACTAAAATGATGGGGAATGACAATAAAAGGACAAAGGAAAATCTTTCCAATCAATATACCTAGGCGGACCAGACCAATGGACATTTCATTTTTATAATGGTGGGACTTTTTAGTCCCATAATAGCATGATTTCAGGTGAAGACCCCTTCACAAGATATTACACTTCACTGAAAAGGCTTTTGCAAAATTTACTGAATGAAAAAGAAAAAAAACATACTAATAAAAGGTGAAAAGAAGAAAAAAATAACTACCTCTTGGTTATCTTTATTTTGGTGAGCCCAGAAAATCTTATGATAAAGTGTCTCCATTGAATTGCTGGAATCAGTTCGGTCAAAGCAGTGTCGATCCAACACTTCCAGTGTGTGCAACACCCGGCTAATGGTCACCCCTAGAAGCGGAAAGTAAGCAAGCAGTTAAAGCGCCTGAATGAAGCCAAACAGCACAGTACAAAACTCATTATGTGGCACAAAAGAGATTTTAAGAAATCATTCTCAGCATAGAAGAACTGCCCAATAAAACCAAACCTGATGCTAGACACACAGGATCTTAAGGGCATAAACTAAAGACCATGCTCAGGACTCACGAGGTGGCTCCATCAGGGAGCACTCTTATCCGATATGCGGACTGGCTGACAAGAACCAGAAGCATGGCATAAAAAGTCCCACATCCAAAAGCACTCCTCCCATTGTGTTCTGTACCTGCTGTTGACTCTTGGCACTTGTCAAAAGACCACCGAACTTCCACTGCACGGCCTCTTTGTTTTATCTGTTGTTCTACCTCATAAATCCTTGCCCGAACCTGAAAAATAAGCGCTTCTGATTAACTTGTGCTTGGAGAGCCACCATGGTTGTCTAAATCATGTCAGGTTTTTCCACATGAGCAGAGCATCCTATGGTGAACTACAGTCTTCACTGCATTGTAGGAAGTTCAGCCTGTTGCCCAAGAGTGCATTTTAAAATTTACAAGTGATTCCATGACAGTTTTCAATAATAAATGCTCACAAAAATAAATGCTTGCAAAAAATCCTTATAAGTGACAATCTTTAGGGCCGCATAGAGAAGGGTGAAAGTTCTAAATATCATCTATGAGCCATTCTTCTATGTATGGAAGCAACCAGCCATGTTTCAGTAACTTAAGACTGCTTTGAAAAACAGGGACTTTATTCTAAATATCAGTCACCATTCTT
This sequence comes from Miniopterus natalensis, assembly GCF_054644295.1. Lineage (NCBI taxonomy): Eukaryota > Metazoa > Chordata > Mammalia > Chiroptera > Miniopteridae > Miniopterus > Miniopterus natalensis. The sequence goes on along the minus strand of NC_142086.1, from coordinate 10,666,008 downwards.
TGGTTCAAGTTTTTTAAGTCTTTGAACCAAATGACCCAGCACTAATAAAAACATATAATAATTACTAAATATCACAGACTACTACTGTGAGAGCTGTGGTCATATAGAACCGCCACCATAATTATTATCCAGGTGGCAGAACTCTGCAAGAACTGCCCAGCAAGAGGGTGAGAAGAAAGGGAGCAACATGAACTTCTGTGGTTCAAGAGGCTAAACACTTCCCCCATGGCCACCCAGAGAGAGGGGGTAGAGATGGGAATGGCACCCAAGCATGTGAGGTTAAAACCCAATTGGCCCACTACGCTCTGGCGACTCTCAAGAATGAGAACCTCCATCAAAGCACCGCAACAAGAAGCCCACCTGCTGATTGAAGGCTGTGTTCCCACCAGGCATGGGGAGGCTGGAGGGCGCCACCTGCAGCAGATCCAGGGGCGAGCCCGGGTTCATGCTCCTACTGTCATTCGTGGAGTAATTCCACACCAAGGCACTTGGGCAACAAAGGGTGACAGTCTGGAGAGAAAGTGGGAAAATCCAGATAGTAAGAGAAAGGAAAAGTTTAACAGCAGCTTCGCAGTAAAAATGACGCCTGTCATGACTAGTCCAGTTTCTCACCACTGAGTTTCAAACATGAACATCTTACCCCATTCTCAACTTTTCAAGTGAAAGGACAAAACTAAGTAAGAATTGCTCACTTGAAAGGAAGAAAGCATAGTATTGAGAAACTATCTAGTACAGGAAACCTAGGAAACAATAAAAATGAAGTAATCATCACTTAAAAATTGTCACTTAAAACAATTTTAAATGAAATGTTTAAAAATGAGATGGAATTAAATGTGTAATTTTTAAGGTTATGAACTCTAAAAAGGAATTTTTTAAGTATTTCAAGTAATGGTGCAGTAAGGAGCTTCATCAATGCTGGGCAGGCAGTAACCCCGGACTAGTGGTTGGCAAACTTTTCTATAAAAAGCCAGACAGTAAATGTTTTGAGCTTTCCAGCCCTCAATAGTCTGTCACATATTCTTCTTTCTCTGTTTTAATAACTCATTGGAAACATGAAACTATTATAGCTCATGGGCTGGGCCTGGCCCTCGGACTGTAGCTTGTCTGCCCTGGCTGAGCCCTTACAACAACTGTGTTCCTCAGCCAGCTTGCAGGAAGCACATTCCATGACCACCTGACTTCTACATCACGGCAACCCCATGATGCAACTGTATGCAAGAGGATCGTGAGACATAGAGATTAGTAACAGACCCAGACTGATTTCAGTACACATAACTGGAGCTCCTACACTGATCCTGCTGCCTCCTAAATGCAAATTAAACAGTACAGCTCACATTTAATTCAACACATACTCTGCTGAACACTGTTCCGGAAGCTTTCTGTCGTCACAACCTTAGCCCCATCTGGCAATAAGAACTGTCACCACCACCCATTCACTCTTAGGGAAACAGAGCCTTAATGTCAAAGTTACTACTTGGCAGAGCAGAGGCTAAAGTCAGGTCTGAAACGATTTTAAAGTATATGTCTTAACCATTCTGCTATCATGCCTCCCAACAGCAAAAAGAGAGCTGAGAATAAATGCAACATTTCCTTTTTCTAGAAAGTTAATTTAAAAATAAAAACACTAGCCTGAGGCGTGGAGGCATGCCCGTGGAAACTAGATGGCAGACAGGAGGACCCTCAAGTCTCTGAGCCTCTGATGCTCGTCCCCACGGGCACACCCCCTCCCCACTTCCTCCCACCCATGACACTGGGGCTCCCGCCTCCTGTCCCTGACAGAGCTCCTCCGTGCCTTCTTAGTTCCAAAGCCTCCCACATCCAGAGCACTGACCTATCAAGTACTCCTATTCTCAGATTCTCCCTCTACACTTCACTTAGAAATATGTCTGTCAAAAAACAATTTAAAAAAAATCTCCATTCACCAAGCAGCAATTTCTATGTCTTCCCTTCATATACACGTTTCTCAAGCTAACAGGAGCATTATTTCATCTCTTTCTGCATCACCTGTGAACCCACCTTAACCTGTTCTCTCACCCCACATCCCACTGATCATCAATGACCCCACCACACTGTCAAAGGCAAGTTCAGCCACCCTCTCACCAGACCTCCCCAACCCACTGGGCACTGCCCACTACTAACTCCTTTTTGAAACTTTCTGCAGTACCTAGAGAAGCCGTTGAGAGTGGTTGTTTAGAGGGTGGACTCTGGATCCAGACCACCTGGGTTTGAATTCCAGCTCTGCCACTTACCTGAGGTGTGACCTCTGCCCCCACTTCATTATTAGCGTTACAAAAATTATATAGGTTACTATCTCATAGGAAGGTTCTGAGAGCTAGATGACAGTATGTTACAAATTAGAACCGTGCCTAGAATGTAACACATGCTATGCTTATAACAGGGTGATGACAGTGTCTTTTTCGGGTCTTTGTTTCTATAATAAATTCTCTCCCGTGCTCTCTCCAGGCTGGCCCAGCCTTCCTGGTCACCCCTGTAAAATCCCCTCTGCTGTCTCTTAACCACTCATGCCCCTCCGTCCACAGGCCTCTCTTACCACTAATTCTTTAGGTGGCCTCACCCCCTCAGCCACATGCCCTGAATGATTGAAATCCACACGTGCCTGGCTGTCTTCGCTCAGGAGACAGAATCAGACACGTAACCACCTCTTGAAAATACCCACTTGGAGATCCTAAGGGATAAAACATTTCAAAATTGAACTTACCTAGACTCTTCCAAATATTTCTTTGCCTTGTCTCTCTCGCCCCTATCTCCTCACTCCCACAAATCATCCCTCTACTGTGGCTAAAACAATCTATCCAACCCACACACTGGCCGTGCCACTTCCATGCACAAAATCCTCCAGTGACATCCAATCATAAGGCGCACACAGGTCTTCCATGCCCTAACGTCCAACAGATGTTATACTCTATGTTCCATTAATACCAACCTGCATACAAGAGGACCGACCAGCCCTCCAGGCGTCGGCCCTGCTGTTAGCTCTGCCAGGAACACTCTATCACCTTTTTGTAAAGCTCATATTATAAGTGCCAGTCAGGACCATGTCCTTCAGGAAGCTTTCCTGAATTCTAGGTGGGACCAGAAATTCTACTTCTCAACTCCCTCGGCTCACTGTGCGTCCCTTCATCAGCCCTGTCAGAGTCTCTAGAAGCTGCCATTTGTCAGCCTGTCTCCCCGACAAAGCAGCAAACTCTACAGAGTGGAGACCGTGTCTTCATGGCCAGGCCTGTCCCAAAGCCTCTTAGCCCAGAGCAAGGCACATTAAGAGCCCAAGAAGTATGACCTGAACACTAAGTTGGGAGGTCCATAGGGCAGGGCTGTACCTCATTCCTGACAGCATCAGCCCGGGGACTGGCTCACTGTGGGATGTCCACACCCACCAGCAGTGATGCTGGGCGGAACAGAGCAGGATGGACTGCTTGGGTTTAAAGAGAGAAGAGGCAGGCACTCAGGATACAAACCAAGGAAGCTGATGAAGGCTGCAGGAAGAAGCTGACCTTCCAGAGCAGTGATACCGCTGACCTGTTCTATGGATTCCCTAAAGGACTTAACCACTGAACTATGTAATGGCCCTCATGAAGGGCAACTACAATAACTTTCCTCTAGGCTAAAGCAGCTCCTCTGCCCACTTGATCTAACATAGGGAAATAAAAAGATGGCATTTCCATCTATAACTCGCGTGGCTGAGGAAAATCTAGAGCTACAATGTGGAAGCTGCTGCAGTTCCCACCAGTTATTCCTACACTGAAATTTAACACAAAGTAACAAGGTCCAAGGACTTACCTGCAGCATACAACTAAGTCCATACACGAGGGGACCATGTTGTGCACAGGACAGAAAATCTGCGAAGGCCAGCTGCACGGGGCTCATGCCAGGGCCAGGGGGGCCAGGGCTGGGGGCCCCAATGCTCGAGCTGTTTGGCCCTATCATCATGTGGGGCGAGTGGGCAGCGAGGAGGCTGGGGCTGTCGCTCAGCAGCAAGGCAAGACGCCGGGCACAAAAGTAGGCAAGACGACGAGACAGGTAAGCCGACTGAACAAACTCATCTGAATACTGAGAAGTACAAGGACCCCAGACTCAGTCATGTTGGTGAAATAACTATTGTAATACAGACATTTTTTTATTTAAAAACAAACAAACAAACAAAAAAACCTTCAAAGGTACTGTACAGACCCATGCTGTCCAGCAGAAACGTAATGCAAACTACATATTTTAAATTTTTATTAAAAAACAAAGGTAAAATTAAAAGAATAATATAGTTTACATATCCTCATATAGCCAACATGTTATCATTTCAAAATGTCATCAAAACAAAAAGTACTGGGACATTATATATACTCTTTTTTTCTGAATTAAGTCTGAAATCTGGTGTGTATTTTATACTCAGAACACATCTCAATTTGTATTTGTCGCAGTTCAACAGTTAACAGCCACATCAGGCTGGTGGCTGCTCTACTGGACAGCACAGACCCAGGCACGTGGGAGAGGACACAGGATGCCAGCGTGGGGCAGTCTCTGAGAGGGTGCACAGGGCGAGAAAAAGATGATTTTTCATTAGAAACTCTTGTATTGTTTGAATAATCAAGTACATGCATTACCTTTCCAAGAAAACTTTATTTTTTTAAATAAATTTCATCAAGATAACCTATGTTTTAACAGATTTTAGACCAATCATTAAAATAGGAAGTTCCCATCCTAGTGGCTCAAAACATGTCAAACAAATGCAGAAGATCCTGTGTCCTTAAAAAGAGAGAACTTGTTTGTTTTCACAGACATCCCTGTCAACAGGGAGAGAGTACTTAAAGAGCTGTTTGCTTAGCTCAGTGAGGGGAGAAATCAATGTGGGTGAGAATATTTAAAAGGGACATGTGGCTAAAACTATGAACATGGCCATTACCAACGACTGCTGGAACCTAAGCCTCTTATGACTTCACGTGTTGCAGCATCAATGTATTTTTTCCTTCCATTTCAAAATGAAAGTTTTTCCTCTTCCACCTCTACTTACCTAGTCATTCCTATCAGATCATTTCCCACCCGTAAAATCAACTGGCTCGTGGTGATATGTACTGTACCTGCAGCATTAATGGTAACAGGAGTTTAAGAAGATCATCATCCATCGGTCTGATCTTTTCTAAAACATCCAAGATCCATGTCAAATATTCGTGTTTTTCTAGCATTCCTTCCTTAAATGAACAAAGGAAAGTTACACTAATAATGTTAAAGCAAAACAAACTAAAATGCAAAAAGCACTGTTATTCTTATGCTTAGGCGTAATTTTACTACTATTGTTTTTGTTGTATAAAACTCATTGATCATAGTCCAAATTCCAAACAAAAAGAACTAATACTACTTTGTGTGGTTGGTCTGGGGGTGTTTTTTTATTATTGTTGCTGTTTTTGGTTTTGGTATTCTGCTTCATTCTAAATTGGAAAAAAAACAATTACTACAAGAAAGAAAATTCAAGACTCCCAAGGCATGTATGAAGCACCTGGCTAGATTTCGGGGTATATAAACTCATCTTCCCAGGAGGAAACCTGGCCAATGGTGACAGGTTTCCAAAGAACAGAAGCACCATCATAGCATTATCCTCACCAGAAGATGACAATCCTATCAGATCCAATGCCCCTTAACAGTCTCCTCTATCCTAAAATGAAATTCAAACACTATAACCTACCTGTAAAATATATCCTCAAAAAATATAATGGCATAACTAACTATAATAGAAAGAAATAAAAGGAATTTATAATAAAATACTGTGCTGTATGAATATTCCAACATAACTACACTAAAAAACAACAGCATACCTACAAAGTTCCAAAATGCCCCACAGGGGTGGTACAGACCCTCGACATAAGCACTAACATTTTTGTCTACTGCCTTCACATATACGTACATATAAATACATTATTTTATGACAGTCCCTGCACATACACATCTGATGTCATATTATAGTTTTGTATCAAGATTCACATCATGAAAGAAACTTCAAGATAGAAACAAAAAGCTATGTTTTCTGGGAAAGATGCATACGTCATGGTCATTCTGGTAACAACCTTAGTTAATATGAATTCCTACTTTGTTCCTAGCAACTTTGACAGATCTATGTATTACCAGTGGTCCACGGCCATGGCTATCAACAATTTGTGTGAAAATACTGTACTGATAAATTATGGTATTTATAAGATTACAATAACACCACACTGATATGATATCAAGATATTTACTTAATGCTAATTTCTAACTATTTAAATGTTGAAAGTCAAAAAGTATTTAAAAGGGTTAGTCATAGAAAACTGCAATTTAAAACTTTAAAACCAGTAAAGTGAACATTAACCTAACAAAGAAAGAAATAAAATGGAATTTTGCATTAAGGTATAAGAGATGGTGAATGCAAGATTCCAAAAAAATAAAAAATAAAAAGAACCTTCATCAATATGATTGTCAGTGATCACATAACAGTCCATCCTCAAGGTGCTTTTGTCTCTGGACCCATGCCCTTATTTCTGCACGTGTATATACCAGGATTGGTTTCATATTTCAGATTATAGCAAATCAAAATTATAATGAACTTTTAATTTTTAGCATGAAAATGTTCCAAGTAGATTCCAATCAGTTTACTACTAATTGCTTTCTATAAAAGACATACTCATTTCAATGCTCCTAATATATAAAAAAATCCTTCCAAAGACAGTAAGCACGCTGAGAGACACATTTTAAAAGATGCAGACTAAATCCTCAGCTTAATAAAAGAAGAGCTCAGAGCAGGCATTGAAGTGGTCCTCTAGTAAGTGGAGCTAGGATTTGTAAAGAGTGTTTTTACTGACTTTAACAATGCTACTTCTCAAAAGCACCATGTTTCTTCTTACTTTGAGCTCTTAGAAAAAAATCACTTACAAGTTGGAAATTACAAACAAAGTTCTAAGGGGGAAATTTAGAAGCCACACATCATTTCCAATCTCCTTCCTCTTTGGCCAAGATAGCAGGTAGTGAAAGTCTGTGCCAGCAATACAGTTTCAGCTGAATACACCTGCTTCCTCCTCCTTGCCAGGAGTAAAGACTGAGGCACAGGTGCCCTCTTCTGGTCAATATGAATTACACCAACTTGTCAGGATGACAGTTTGGTGCCCCAATGCCCTTACAGGCCCCCTCAAATGCATTTTAAACTGCAGCTGAGCCAAATTAAAATGACCTATCTTTGGAATAACTAAGCTCTAAAGGAGATCTATGAGACATCAGCAGAAATATTTCTTTGAATGAATACGTCCAATTTTTGCAAAAGAAAAGTTTTAAAAGGTTTAATTGCACATATTTAATAGTGCAATTACAAAGTAACAGCATTAAAAGAGCTGACAATAAAGCTGGAGGTCAATATGTGTAATAAAAAGCTGTCTTCTCAGGGCTCAGGTGCTACCTTGACTCCAACTCAATGTGAGAAATGTCAGATAGCTTTCTTTGAATGTACTGGTTCACAGAAAGATTCAATTTAACCCCAGAAAACTAAATTATAAGAATTTGCTCTCTTAGAAGGCTGGCAGCCTTTGCTATCCTCAGGAGCTACCTGGAACATGTGGAACGCCAGCTTCGCGTTGTACTCCCACTGCTTCAGGGCTTGCTCCACGTCTGGTGGCACAGGGACAGGGCCATCACCGGTGCCAGAAGCCATGTGGTAAAAGTCAGAAATCTTGGCCAGCTGCTCTCGAAGATACCTGGTAGATATTTGTGTCCACTCTGCATTAAAATAAATGTTATGAGAATTAACTTTTTCTCCCCTTTCTGATTATCTTAAGGATGTACTTGTAAAACAAACATCTATGACATAAAGTGGCTTCTGCACGTGCAAGCACCGTTCAGGAAGATCCCAAAGCCCGTAAGTAACGCAGGCTAGTGATGGGGCCAGCCCTCCGCAGTCAGCAGGGATCAGGCCAGCTTTCCCCTGTGCGTCGGGGACCCCTTAGCTAGAAGACATCTACACTCAAATTAGGTGTATCAGGTATCCTTCATGTTAAACAACAGTTAGCAGAACAAAAACATCAAAAGCACAAGCAGGAAACAGAACAGCGGAGGTGAGTCCTTCGAGAAATCTCAAGTCTACACCAAAAGAATTCAAAATCCCCACGTGCAGCTCTCTTAGGTTATGTTTTTCAGGGTCCAAGTCAAGTTTCAAACATGCCCAACTAAGATTTGCTCTGTTTTCGTCAATCTGTGAGAGGATGGCAGTCACGGTGAGCTGGCCCATGACAGCCATTAAACCCTCACTGACCCAGGACTGGCCAGGGACACAAGAGTGGCTGCCTCTCAGACAACTGGCTGGACCTTCAATCACTTCACTCTCCTCAACCAACGCAAGATGCCTCAGAAAGCAATCAGCAAGAGCGGTGAGCAACAAAAGGTAGCAAACTATAAAGGAAATAAAAAATGTAGCATAAAAAAATCACTGAAATTATTAAAAAATGTCTGCCACAGGCACACAAATTAAATCAGTCTGTTGCCTCTGGCAACCATGGGGGATGAGATGCCAACCTGAGCCCATTCTGTGGGTAAAAATGTAATAATTGCATGCTCACAGCCACATTTCCCCAAGGATCAGCCCAACAGCAGTTCAGAAAAACCCTCCTACTGAGACATTTCCACACAATGCTGTTTTCCCATTATTTGGGCAATAGGTTCTCCCACTTTATTTTAAAGGAAGCTATTTTGACAAAAGGACAGGTACATACTAAACACCTGTTAGTCATTGAGAGTTTTGTTTCTCCTTTTTAAATAGTATTAAAATTACTTGACAACAGTACCCAGAGATAACTACTGTTAAGTTGTGGCCTAAACTACTTATTCTTATTGTCTTATTTAAAATTAAAATGCACCTGTTAAACTCCAATAATAAACCAATGCAAAAAGATGAACAGATATTATATTAAGTCAACATTCACCACCAATAACAGATACTATCATTAAAATGAACCCATTGGTATTAAAAACAAAGAGAGTAAATTATCAATGTCATCATCTTCTGGGGCCCGATATGGACTAACAGTCTCATGACACTTGTTCAACAAAGAAAAATGCCAACCATTTTGGACGAGTTTAGCTTAGCTACAATAAGCAAAAACAAAACAAAAAGGATCGAATCCCAGCTTTTGTGTGCTAGGCCTTGTGATTGCCTCATTCTCAGTATGTACTATTCTCAATATCCCCACAGAATAGTTTAGCCTCCAGAGCTAAAAATAACACACACATTCACACACCCCTACTTTGTCAAGAGTATACTTTATTTTTAAGGTGTGTTTTTAAAATATAAATATATAGAAGAAATACATGGTCACTACAGAAAATGTATAATGCAAGTATGAAAACAGAAATGATCTGTAATGCCACCTCTCATAATCATTGAATATTTTAATATGGAACCTTCCGGTCTTTACTTGTGCTTGAACGTTTATATAAATATATACATGTCTAATAAAAACTTGCCAAATATACCACTCCACAATCTCCACTCCTTTTGGAACTCACATGGAATTCAAATGCAGCGCTCTTAGTAGTGTATTTTAATTGTAACTGTAGTCCTCTGACAGTAAGTTATCATGTCAAGCAGAGAGATTCACAGGTCTGGGATACAAAACAGTCTAGAGTGAACCACTATAAAAATTACAATGCCCACAGAATTTTCACTAGAAATTGGAAACAGAACATAACAAATGTGCACTAGTGCTGTGCTCCTTACAAGTGCTAGGATCCCCTGCCCCACTCATGCTTGCTTAGACTGGTCATAAAAGGGAGCCAAGGGGGCAGGCAGCAGCTGCAAGACAGGCGGCAGGCTCAGCCCTGCGTAGAAAACCCACCACTAGAGGGGCTTTGACCAAATGCCAGTGCCTTCAGCCCCCCTGCCAGATTCTGACTTAAATGGTCTGGAGTGGGGGGGCCAGTTCCAGGTGGTAAAAGAAAATAGGAATGGATAGAGATCACAGGGAAAATGGGGGCAGGGTGAGAGTCAAAGGCCAAAAGATGCAGAAAGTGACCAAGGAGGCTACTCTGAAAATGGAGCAGTCCTAAATTCTAGCAACTCGGATGGGTGGCCACACCTGTAGCTCCTGGAGGTGCAACAGAACCTAAGGTCTGTGAAGCCAGATTATCAGAAGGTTAATGAGCATGAATGTGACTGAGAAACCAACTGGTCCTTCGACTACACTCTCCCTGCTGTCCAAGAATCCTATGTTGTGGAAGGGGGACGTTCACCTGAAGGAAGGACCAAGCAGCACTCAGAGGCTCGGGGTTCAGGAGGTTTGTTTTACGCCAGCAGGCCCAGAGGAGTCCAACTCCAGAGTCTGAGCGCCGAGCACAATCGGGCAAGGAGTTATACACCACCCATGCTTCTGCCTACGTGGCAGCGATACCCTGCTTAGGGCGGGGGAAAGCCCCTTCTGGTTGGCACGAGGAAACATAGCAGGATGGCAACAGGGGAAGCCTGGGGGTGGGGACGGACGAGACTGTCGGCCATTTCAGAAAGGGTTTTCCCTTATCACCCACAGCCACTATTCCCGTCAATGCCGAACCTCAGGAGAGAAGAGGTTCAGAGGCCATGCAGTTCACCTACCACCTTACAGATCCAGGCACTGTCGGCTTCCCCAGGGTCACAGCTAGCCCAGAGCACACAACAGGTGTGAGGTACCCACTCTGGTACATGAAAACACATAAAGTAGTAAACACATAATAGGGAGGACAGTGTGCCAGGGTACCTGGGCCTGGAACACCCGCAGCGTTAATATGAGAGCTGAGAGCTCAGCAGAGCATGCAGGGCAGCAAGGCTCCTAGAAAAGGTGCTCTGCAGCATGGCGTCAGCAGGGAGCAACAGAGGCCGAGTGCAGCTGTACTGGTGGAGTGAACTTGGGAGCGGATGGCCCTGAATCTGAACACCAGATCTGCCGCTCAGCCATGCGACCTGGAGCAGTGTATCTAGCCTCTGCTGAGTCTCACCCTCTTCATCCTACAACAGGGTCAATAATATACGTACATCAGTGACCATAAGGATGGGTAACTTAGCTCCGTGAATGTAATGCAGAAATTGATCAGTAAGTGGCAGCTGTAATCATCACTATCAGGATGACAAGTTTTTAGAAAGAACTGTCAGAGGACACACCTGCTTCCAGTGTTAGCCCTGCCTCTGCCTCAGTGGACGCCAGTGCCTGACACCCTGCTCTGCACGAGAACTCCCTGGGTCAACATCAGCCTCCTGGTTCCAAACCCTTCGAAAAGTCAGCAGCCCTTCAGAATGAAGGCCAAACTCCTTAGCTAGGAATTAGAATGGCTTCAAATGCTACCTGTCACCTAGCATTTCGCACTCTAGGAGCCCAGGGTGCGCTGACTTCTGAGCCCATGATGCACTCTCTACCTACCACCCTTCTCCACTCACCTGTGCTCAAGCATGAAAAGCTTTCTGGGCCCAACCAAATGTCACACCTAACATACAGCCTTCTCTTGTCTCTGGACACCATCTTACCACCTAGCAGGGATTTCCCTCTCTTCTCTAACCGACACAGGATTTCCTCCATCTCTCTTTCAGCCCCATAAAACTATGCCTTACACAGTCAACCATCAAGTACTGACTTGAATCAGTGCACCCCAAGGTTCTCCCAAAATAACTACTAAATCAAGTTCCTCTCCAATTACTGTGCCTCTCAAATCTTCATATAAACACCTTTGCTTTCTAGTTTAAATTCATCACTGCATACCTTGAAGGTTTCAAACACCACTATAGGGACAATGCCACATTCCCTCTCTAAGACACTGTGCTTATGATAACCAACTCAGCTAGAAGCACCTGTTAAACAATGTACTACAAAGGCCCATGCAAATACGAAACTTTCAATTACTTTTTAATAAACTTACAGTAAATATATGTACTTTGTGAAGGTTCATTTTCCTGGCTGCATTCTTTGCTGTTATCAATACCAGTGGGAACCCACTATGTGAAGTAAATACAATGGTCATCATTTTTAAAAAACTCCCACCAAGTCCAGAGACTGACACACACATCTGTAAGGTGATCCAGTTGCTGCAGCACTTTACGTCAGAGATATAGGAGAACCAGGGAAAATTCTTCCCAAGGCTGTACTGCTACCATAAAAGGTTCCTACCTCTCCACAATGAGAACTTCCCGCTTCTCAAAACTGCAGGATGTAGAAGACTTAACCAGCCTGACTTTGGGACAGACTGAATGGGGAAAAACCTTCAGTATTTCTGAACACTCAGTAGAATAACTAAAAGATTTTCTACCATTTTTCTCTGTTTTTTTGTTGCTAAAATGCTTTCTTTATCAAAGAGTACCATCGACAAAGAGAAAAGGCACCCCACTGATTGAAAGAAAACATTTGCAAATCATACATCTGAAAAGGGACTCAGGTCTGTAATATGTAATGAACTATTAAAACTCAATAGTAAAATGGCAAATAACCCATTTTTTTTAATGTGCAAGAATCTGAATAGACATTTCTCCAAAGAAGATACATGAATGGCCTATAAGCACACATAAAAACACTCGATATCATGAGCCACCGGGGAAATGCAAATCAAAACCACACTGAACTACCACTAGGAGAGTTAGAAACGAAAGGCAGGTGATAACAAGCATTGGTGAGAACGTGTACAAATCAGGATTTCTCGTGCACTGCTGGGAGAAATATAAAAAATGCAGCCACTGTGGAAAAGTTGGGCAGTTCCACAAAAGGTTAAACAGAGTTACCATAAAACCCCAAGATTTCACAACTAGTTATATACCGGGGAGAAATGAAAACACATGTTCACACAAAAATTCCTAGACAAGTATTTGTAGCAGCATAATTCATAATGGCCAAAAAGTGAAAGTAGTCCATATGCCCATAAACTGGTGAGTGGATAAATGTGGTACATGTGCACAATGGAACAGCACTCAGCCATGAGAAGCAGCGAACCACTGATGTGCCCTGCAGCATGCATGAACCTGGAAAACACTACTGACTGAAAGAAGCCAGTTTCAAAGGACCAAATATTTTATGACTCCATTTCTATGAAATGTCCAAACAGGCAAATCTCTAAGGCTATTTAGATTGCCTAGAACTGAGGGGGGCCTGAAAGGAAATGGGGAAGGACTGCTAATAGTACAAGATTTATTTTAAGCCTGATAAAAATGTTCTAAAATGTGGTGATGGTTTCACAACTCTATGATCACACTAAAAACCACTAAGTTGCACATTTTAAATTAATTAGATAGCAGGTGAATTATACCTCAGTAAAGTTGTTATATCATTTTTTAAATGTTTCCTTAAAATACTTTACTACTGCCCGGCCGGGCGTGGCTCAGTGGTTGAGCGTCAACCTAGGATCCAGGTGTCCGGGTTCGATTCCTGGTCAGGGCACATGCCCGGGTTGCGGGCTCGATCCCCAGTCGGGGGTGTGCAGGAGGTGGCAAATCAATGACTCTCTCATCATTGATGTTTCTATCTCTCTCTCCCCACCTCTCCTTTCCTCTCTCTGAAATCAATAAAGATATATTTAAAAAAAAAAATACTTTACTACTAGTAAGAAATCATGTACATTTCATGAAAAGACATTTCCACATTGATAAGCAGTAATCCACTATAAAATATGATTTGGGGGGGGCAGGGAGGAGGGGAAAGAGTAGAAACAAAAGTGTCCAGGAGTTAATGGTTAAACCTGGGCGAAGGGCAAAAGGACTTTATTACAATCTTCTATATGTATCACTGCTTGAAATTTCTGTAATAAAAGGCTTCTAAAAGTTAATCAGTTGTATCCTATAAAAACTTGAAATCCCCTATTCAGCTACTGTCACTAGGGAGAATGAATGGAGAAATCAGCACCCTGACTGGCCACCTGGAGGAAGGGTCAGCCAAATGGAAACCACAGCCTCAGTGCGATGACCCAGAGCAGGCCACCGGCTGGGGTCAGTTAGTAAAGTCAGGCCTCTACAGAGAAGGGCATGGGGCTGCAGTACCTGGCAGAGATGTATGGTATAATAAATTACTGAAACACTTTTTATGCTTAAGAAAAAGTTTCTCTGCCCGGCTGGGCATGGCTCAGTGGTTGAGCATCAACCTATGATCCAGATCACAGTTCGATTCCCAGTCAGGGCACATGCCCAGGATGCAGGCTCGATCCCCAGTGGGGGGCATGCAGGAGGCAGCTCATCAATGACTCTCTCTCATCACTGATGTTTCCATCTCTCTCCTCTCCTTCTCTCTCTCTGAAATCAATAAAAACATATTTTTTTAAAAAGTTTCTCCAACATAGTTACCTGGAGTGAACAATGGTGTTTACTGGCAAATACTGAGTGTCTGTTTTTGTGTGGATGAGTAACTGTTATTTTGAACTGGCCATTTCTCTCTGGTTTTATTTACTGAGCAATGACACCAGGTACTGTTACCTGGAAATCATGGTGACAACTCAAGATGACACAGCCATGGGTAGTTAGCAGCAAGCATTAAATGCCTACTGTGAGTCTCAAGGTCTCCTGGGATCTGGAGCTACGAAAGTGAAGAGAAAGCAGTCCCTTCCTGAGGCCATTCATCCCTGAGATAGGGAGACACATAGGGACGCAGGTATTGCGAGCAATGTGGTAAGTGCTCTGACTTGTCATGAGACACAGGATAGGAAGAAGGGGGCTATTTTAGCCAGGACTTGAGGGGTGGTACCAAGGAGTTCCACAGACAGGAACAGTGCATGTAGCATTCCAGACAATGCGGACAGCAGGAAGGCAGAGGGAGAGTGGGTCACCAGTGAGGCTACGAAGGTGGCAGGAGCCAGAGGACCTCAAATACTAGTGCACAAAATGGTCACCAGAGGGCGCTCCAACTCAGATTTCAACCCTGTAAATCTGGAGTGGGGTCTAGAAATCTGCATTTATAACCAGCAGCCCAATAACTCTGACCAAGGCAGTGACAAGCTATGGAGTTTGGTCTCTTATCACAAATGATTAAAAGCCACTGAATGATTTTAGGCAATGGAATCAGGTATGTAAATTAAGACTCTCAGGAAGCCCGAGCATCAAGGGGGGAGACAAATGGAAAGGAGGCTACCAAGTGCAGTGGGGAGGTGACTGAGGAGGGAACAAAAGAGAAGCAGGAGGAACAGTAGCAGAAGCAGGTGGAGAGAAGGAAAGTGTGAGAGCTGGGATAGCTCTGGAGCTCTCGGTGCCAGGGACTGAGACGTGGAACAGAGGCAGCAAGTGGGGCAGGAGGGTGAAGGGGCTGGGTCCACTTTGTTTTCATTAACTTTTTGCTTTAATTAGCATTTTATTTTGAGATACAGGTTCACATGCAATTGTAAGAAATAATAGAGATTCCATGTACCTTTTACCTACTTTTCCCAAAGGTTAACATCTTGTAAAATGATACTATAATATCACAACCAGGAGAGACACTGACACTACCCAGCAAGTTTACTCAGGTTTCCTAGTTCTGAGTCCAATTTTGAACACTTGAACTTGAGGTGTCAGAGATATTCATGGGAAAATGTGTCTGGGGCAGGTGGATCCACAGATCTGACCCTCAAAGGAAGGTCAGGGTGCAGGCAGAGATGTGGGGACTGTTTCCTGACTGTGACAGCAGAAGCGTCCTACAGATAGTCCCGGGGAAGGTGGATCTATTCTGCAGAGTAAGAATGTGGGCTGTGTGCTCACAGGGCAGCCAGTCTTCTAGCCCTTGGTGTCCGTTACTGGCCTGGTGGTGAGCAGCACGGGTTCTGTGCGTGGATGGCCTGATTTCTGTCCCACTCCCACCACTCCACCCCAGGTGCCTCGGTTACTCATCTGTAAAACAGAGCTGATATGTATACTTAGCCTACAGGTTACTCTGAGAATTAAGTGATATATAACATCTTAGATCTGTAATGTGTGCCCAGGAGAAAGCAAACGTATATGACTTATAGGACCAGCAGACAGCAGCCCACAGATGGGAAGTAGGTTCAAGTAGGACCTCACTGGCCAAGCCCAGGAAGACAGGTAAGGACACAGGTAAGTCTGTCTAGGTGGGAGTGAGCAGGCTGCTAAGGGAGACCACTGACAGCCTCTCTCTGAAGGTCACAGGAAGGTGACAGGCAGGGAGGGCAGCCTAAAGAGCAAGGTGAGGAGCTGACATGAGGAGCTGACACGAGGCGCTCTGCCCGAGGAGTAATACAGTTGAGGGGGAGTGACAAAAATACCCCCAAAAGATAAGATTATTAGGCAATATATAGATAACTGCACAGTTGTGACTGAGTTCGTGTTGAGGATTTCAAGGTAGAAAAAGATAAATGGTCAACTGAGGAAACGGATGGCAAGGGCTTAGGCAGAGAAGGAGAAGGAAGGGCTGTCGGGGGACTGACAGGAGTGAGAGAGACCCGTGTCCCCAGGTGGGGAGGGATTGCCTAACTGCACCTTCCTGCTTGCAGATGTCGGTGGCATCTGACACCAGAGGAGAGCAGCACTGGGCTCTGTTCTTCGTGTTTCCCCTTCCTGTCAGGTCTCCAATTCTTGTTTCCACTCCACTGCAGACCACGCAACCGTTGCATTCAGGGGTTCTTTCCAGTTCTCTTTCCCTATCAGCCCCATACATGCATCTGAAGCCAAGGCTCTTGGCAACCACAGAATCCAATTTTAGCCCCTAGGACAAGAATTTCCTATTCAACACGTCAATCACACGACCAGCTTCTTGGCACACAGACAGCTTTGGGGGAGTTTCTTCCCAATGGGGGGCCCATATTAAACCTCTGCCGCCAGAGGCGCGACATGGCTGTTTACAATTAATGCCACACTGTCACGTGGGAAGTTTCTCAAATCTTTCCGGCTCCTATAGAAACCTGAGTGAGCCTCAGCAGTGGTGAGATGTTCCTAGCAAGAATCAGAGGGACATTATTTTCACAAATATTAAACTGGTGCATTTAATTAGACCCACACAGCCTTCCACATCTGAGACCAAGCCATGCGTTGTATTTCCCCAGGAGAGGAAAGCTATCGCAAGACAGCAGAATTGTCTTTGGCAAGGGGGCGGGCTTGATGAGACCACAGCTTGCTTCCCTGGGTGAGAACGCATCTCTGTGCCCTCCTGAAGCCCTGGGTGTAAAGGCCAGGCCTCCTGAGGGTCTGGGTAGAGGTGGAGAAATGAGGCATAGCACTGAGGGAAGACTGCCCACCCCACTGAAGGCATCCAACCCACCTGAATGATTACCTCGGACATTCATTACCCTCAACCCTCTCCCCGCTCTTGCTACAGAAGGTGTGGCAGAAAGCCCGAGTCATTTGTAAAGCAAATATATTACATTTTCTTTTTACACTTTGTACTGGCATTTCATTCCATAATCCACATGGTCTGAGCGGTTTCTGCACTCAAGCGGACTGTGCTCACTACCCAAGTCCTAAGGGCAGGTGCTGTGAAGTTCATGCTTCGGAGCCAGCTTTAGGCAGGCAAATCTTTCACCAGGACACAAGTACAGGTACTACTACAGGCATCACACTGCCAGACAACCACACAAAGTAACTCAGACTGAAAAGCTCTCACCCACACAAACCCTCCACACTGCATAGCCCCACTGCCTCTCCTCAGTTGTTGTCCTCATCTGGGGCCCAAAGACTGAGGCGTGATATATTCGTTTAATTGAATCTCTTCACGTTCGCTGTGCTACTCTCACAAAGACATCCCCACTGGTCATGTCCTGACCCTGCCAATATACCCTGTGTGCTCCCTGACCCCAAGGTAGCGGTGAGCAGAAACGGGCTGCAGAGCCGCTTTGGTCCAGGGACTGTGTTTGGAAGATTAGACACACTTTGTCGGAAAATGACTCTGAAACTGAAAGAATATCTTTTTAAAATTTTTTAAAAAGCTTTCTATTCATTATGGAATTAACACTCCAGTGCAAATTGCAAAAAGAAAAAAAAAGATCCAACTTTTGTAGGTCATGAAAAAGTTAGTAGCCACAGCCTTTAGAAGAACAAGGCCACTACATGCATAGGATGGGACAAGCACCAATTCTCTCAAACATAAAAGCAAACTAAGATACACACAAAACGCCTCAGAAGATAACAGAAACAGTAACAACTGCTTCTGAAGTGTGTGATGGGGGGCTGGGAGGCAACGGGGGAGCAATGAGGAGAGAACTCACTGTGAATATCTGGATGTTTGGTATTTCCTACCATGGAGATGAATTACCTATTTAAAAAATTAAGGCACACAAGAAGCCATCTTTTTAAAAAAAATTCTCACATTTAAGCTTTAAGCAATAGATCTGCAAGGTGGATGACAAAAATTCATTAAGCACTGAGCTTTTGACGTACCTTTCATACCTTGCCCAACACCTACCCTTCCAGCCCCTCAGCCACTGCTCTTTCATTTGAGCAGCCTGGGCAGTCTATAAAGCAAACAGGACCCAGAAACAAGTCCAGGACAGAATCCCCAGTCCTCCTACTTTCCAGGGGTTTTCTCATCCCGATTTGTAAACTGAAGATAACCAGCTGCCTCAGAGGGATTCCGGGAGGACTGCCCCATATGGTAACATAGGAAACCAGTCTATAAACTACGAAAACCAGGTATTTTTGTAGCATATGTTTCCAGCGTAGACATACATGCATGTACTAACAGCCATGAAGAGTAAAAACTACAGTATCAACAATTAAATGTGGATTCTGATTACCATTTCATCACAGAAGATGATTTATAAATCCAAGCAGGAGTTAACATTAAAAATGAGTAGAAAATGGAGAAAATGTTGAGTAGCAATAGGTTTTTCACAGAAAATACAAAACTAGATAATTCACCCAGACCAACAAGACTAGAAGATGTGATAGTATTATAGACAGCACACATAACAGAACTATAAACCTAACTCATTTGCTCTCAGCCTGCCAGGGAAGAAGGTGATTAACTAATTTAAGATCAAGAAATACTTTCTAAGATGCAAAAAGAAAACAAAACAAAAATGTTCCCAAGTTTTACTTAAAGGCTACTTTTTTTTTTTTTAATTCTTACCCAAGGATATTTTTTCCATTGCTTTTCAGAGAGTGTGGAAGAGAAAGAGAGAAACATCAATGTGAGAGAAACACACTGATTGGTTGCCTCCCACATGTGCCCAGGTGGGACCAAGCCTGCAACTGAGATACGTGCCCTTGGCCAGAATGGAACCGGGACCCTTCAATACCAGGGCGGATGCTCTAACTGAACCAAGCTGGCCAGGGCAAAGGCTCCATTTCTTTAAGGCCCACCTCATATTTTCCTCCTTCAGAAACATTCCCTAAGTTTTCCAGTCTCGCCATCATTTCTCAAATAACTATGGATAATTATGTACTGACTGTTACCCTCTGTTCTGGGTGTGCATTTCCACCAAAAATGGTACCCGTTAAAGACAGCATAGTCTCCCTTCAGTTAAAATTCTTCACGGCATCTACCCCAATGCACAGGAGCTCACGAAACCTTTTTACACAAAATCACTCCAGATCCATGTGAAATACAGTATGTTCTCTGAATGCATTTCTCTAAAAAATTCAAAAGCAATCCTAGCCAGACATTACCTTTGATTTCATCAAATTTTAAGTGATCATAGATACACACACCACCATCACCACACCCCAGCATTCTAACATGGAAAAGGGGCCATACCATTTCTACTTTGGAAAACAGCTGAAATGTTTCCACAGTGAGCAACGAGGGGTGCGGAGTTACAGGGAAGCATATTATACTTGGTTAGAACCTTTAAAAATTTCTGTAAATTAGGAAAGCCCAACAGAGGCCACCAGGGTCTGGGGGCAGGGAAAGGGGGATATTCAGTGGGCACAGCTTTCAGTTTTGCAAGATGAAAAAGGTCTACAGATCTCCTGTACAACAAGGTGCACAACAGAGGTAACGCACTATACTGTACACTTAAAGTGGTTAAGATGATAAACCTATGGTTTTTACAACAATTTTTTAAGTCTCTGTAAATCAGAAAATTTTACATAGTCAATGAACAGAACAGCTACACACATGTAAAAATATTAATTCTTCCAGTTTTTACAAAGCATATTTACTTTGTTTTTGTTAAGTTCCAAAGAAGTACTCAGCTTAGTGAAAAGTAAGTGCTTGTAATATTACCCAAGAATAACTGAAATCGTAGTGCATCCCCTGAACTTCCTGCAAATCTTTTTCATAGCACACATTTTAAAGCAAGATGTCTTCCAGAAAAGGTATCAACAGCAATAGTGATAACTGGAGGCAGAGATTAGGTTTCAGTTAACTTTTTGTTTATATCGAAGTTAGGCCTGCACAGTCTTAGAGTCCGTATACTGTGGAAACAGCAGCCCATTGTCATAAACCCCTCCCTTCCCACTCTCCAAACAAGATTCCTTTAACTCTCTTCCCTTGTGTCTTCTGTTTACCTCTTTCTCTCTAAATGACATGCTTACAGTCCTACTTCTTGGTTTTAAGCATTATCTATTGGTTCCCTGTATGGAAGATGATGGAATATTCGGCCATTATTACATATTCCAAATTCCTGTCTTGTCTTCCCAACAGAAGATTGTAGCAGATTTTAATTGTGAAGCTAGTATATGTTTGTAACAATCATTGGGTTGTTCATGCAATAGACATGAGATAAACATAAAATTGAATAAAAATAGGAACGTAAACTCTCAAATGTGTTCACACACATGCAGTCCTATGTCTCTACCATCCACAGACAGGGCCTGGCTGCCACCACGTCCTAACAGCAGTAGCACCTTCGGCATTCAGATCTTGCTTTCTGAACACTAGAAAGAAACAGGGTTCCTCAGAGAAATGGTTGATGGAGGATCTGTGGCAGAAACAGTACAAGGTGAGCCTGGGCATGGGCTCTCTTTCTGCACCCAAAGCAGTAAGGTGCTCTAAGCAAAGGGTGTCATATCGAAAGGATACAAAAGAGCTTGAAGACTCTTCTATTGGCCAACTTTGGTACAATGTGAAACCTACAAAGAACAATGATTGTAACTGGATGTAAAACACTAAACCAATAAAAATCCACAAGCCCATAACAATGACCAAAGAGAAATTTTTTAAAAATTGAGAAACTCATTTTTCAACAGTAAAGGTGCAATTATAGCAATTCTCACTTTGAAAATTGGTAATTAAAGGAAAATAATTTAGCATTTACTCTTTTTTAAAGAAAGAATTATGATTTATCACAGTTGATAAGAGAAAGCCTATTTTTACAGATGAATGCCAATATCTATCCCCCATAAAATAAGTTTCAGGTGTGGTTTGATGGATGCTCAAACTGTTAGGTGAAGGACTGCGGAGGAACAGGATGGTTGCAGCTGCCAAACTCTTACCCCACAGGCCCGTTCCTTGTATTGGAGAATGGTCTTTACCAGTAGGTTCCCTCCTCAATGAAAACCTATTCTCCATGCCTACGTAAAGCACAAATTTAAATTACACTCACACAAGCACTCTGTACAATCTCCAGGGTTGTTTTCATAGCAAGGCAGATCTCTCTTTTATGACAACTGAGATACAAGGGACACTGAAAATGTGGAGGTAATCTTGACTTGAAACTAGAAGCTGGTGCCTGCAATCAGAAGAGTTAGCATGCAGTGTCTCCAACGACCCAAACCGAAAGTAAGCTGGTGGGCTCAGGTAAGACACCAGACTGTCAATTATGTGTTTAGCGGGGGGTACTTTTGCACAGTGAACATGTCACAAATTAATTACCCACTGTGAAAGAAGGGAGCTGCTGCTTCTCTGTATGTGGGGAAGGAGTGGAACAATAAGGACAGTGGGTGCAAGAGTACAGACAACCAAGGAAAGTCAGTCATCCAACTCCAAACCCCAGCCCAACGACACCTCAGGGTACTGAGGACAAACGACCTGTTCCCTGGGCAGTTTAACCACGAAGCATTTTAAGCTTCTTCTAATCTATCTGTATCCCCAAAAAGAGACGTCATGCATGTAATACCTCATCACTTTTCACCATGTGGAACACCCAGCAATCTCTAGTCAGAATTCAAGCTGCTCATCTTGCAAACAATGTCATCTTTCTTTCTCTCATTTCTATGGCGCCCGAGCTGTGCTATCTCTGCCCCCTCCCAAGGCACCCATGGGAACAAGAGTTCTGACCCCTCCAGTGCCGCCCACAGCCCCCAGTCCTGCATCCTGTTCCCTGATGGCAGCTTTCTCCCTAGCAATGCTTCTTGCCTCCACAGGCCCAGACCCACAACATGCACCCCCCCCCCCCCCCAGCAATCACATCACTGCATGGAGGAGAGAGCAAACGCCCTCTAGTGAGTCTACCTCCATCTGTGACAGCAAGTGACCTCACGGAAGTCTCTCATACACACTACGAAAATAATGAAGTCGACACTGCAAGGTTCCTATACTGATTACAGATCATGTCTACAAATTTCCCAGCATGATGCACAAAATAATTACAAATGCTGGCTGGTAATGACAGCAGTCCCAGTGGCAGCTCTGCATACTATTCATAGTCCACATTTACTGGCCATTTACGGTATGCCAGGCAGAGTTCTAAACACAGAAGTAGTATTGACTCATTTCATCCTTAAAAGGTGTTGCCATTCATCCCCATTTTACAGACAAGAAACTGAGAGAGTATTGTAAGAACTGTTACAAAATGCCCTTCCACGCTCCCAGCAGACAAGAACTCACATATCCCATACCAGCAAACAGCCTTTCATCGCCGCCCACTGGTAACCCAATGCCCGAGCGGAAAAAAATAAAATCCTGGCAGTTCCATCCTAGTCAAACTATCTGATGACCCTATTTCTCTTCTGCCAGAAATGCTTCTCCTAGCACGACACCCCCAACTCTGTCCTCCTGGGAAATGCCTTTCAAACTACTCAAATGTCACTGCCTCTATGGATCCCCCTGGGCTTCCTTCCACACTTCATTCATTTCACTGTTGCCCTGGGGCATCTATGCAAGCATCCAAATACTAGAGAAGGAAGGGAGACTACATTGCATTCCCCCTCCATCCCCGGACCAGCAGTGTCAATGGGCTTCAGGGCCTGGACGGACATGTGCACTGAGGGTTCCAGGCAGCATCCACTCTTCAGCGCCCTCCTCTGTGAAATGGGATAAAGCATCCCTCCCACAGAGCACCTGAAGGATAAATCAGGAAATGAGCTGAATATACCAGAACCCAGCAGACACCACTGATGGAACAGGTAACATGTGTCACCATGCACCTGTGTCCGGGAGAGCTGGTGAGAGGCGATTCTTCCCACACAAGCTGACAGGGGATCAGCCTTGGGGTCCAACAGCAAGGGGATGAAGGATCCCAAAGGCTAAAAAGCTCCCTCAAGTAACCAAGACCATGTCCACAGCGCGACCAGGAGCTGAGTCAACCTAAGGCTTTAGGGGGCAACCCGCTGACTTCGGAGAGGTGGTTCTGTGACCACTCCAGAAGCGCTGTTGCAGAGACAGCAAGAACGGGATAAATACCGGAATTGTTATTCGTTGGCTCGGTAACAATAAGATCCTCACAGGGGAAAGTCCTACAAATAAATGTACAAAGCTCTGTGTTATTTACTCTAAAGACATATTTCCTGATCTATTCAGACCTTCTTTAATCATGTAACTATGTAAGTTTTCCCTTTTTATTTTTAACATTTGCTAGACCATTTTAAATGCTTTTCTCTGTTGAGTTCAAAACATTTAAGACAGCTAAGCATCCTTGTTCAATTAAAAACTGAACATCATTCAACTCTAAAAAATATCTGAAACTAACTATGCATTATGCGTGGTGCGCTTTCCCTCGAGTGTGCAATACTTGCCTATGTGACAGCATTTTCTAAGCATCATATCTACCTATTACCTATTCTCTACTTTATTCTCTGTCTCATAAGGACGAAAAATTACCACCTCTTCCTCCAAGCTTCCCTAATTCACTTCTATTTTAGAATCGCTGCTCTGATGTTAGAATTTATCCAAGTCAAATATTCCTTTACCCTCCTTGAAGTTACACATAAAACCTCAGTTATAAGCCCAGGGCCCCTTCTCCTCTCACTTTTGGGTGTACACTACTGGGTGTGTCGGTGCTGGCTGCAAGCTCCCAGGCAGCACCCATTTAATCTGCAACCCTCTCAGAAGGGTAGTGAGGCTCTCTGTGTTGCTGTTCAAAGAATTTATACACCAGGCTTGCTCCCTTGTCTCTGTGCGCCCACCAAACTTCAGGGAAAACTCTCTTCAGTAAAATCAAACAGCAGTGCCATTTCATAGCACTGTTCTACTTTGAATGTGGGAACTGCAAATGAAACATATGTGTCTATTACAAAGGAATAAAAGCATGTCTACTAAAAAAAAACTTTACAAATCCTAAGAACCACCATCAAGACAAGCCAGTCATAAAATCAACCAAAGCAAAGGGTGACACCTGATAGTCAATCTCGCCCCAAATGTGCTGAATGAGTCTTTTCTCTATCAAAGCAAGAACACAGAGCCTATTACTGCAAGTTAATCTTCTGAAATGTGTGCAACCTAATCCAATTCAACACATATATATGTGTGCGCATGCCTGGCTGTACGGCTCCTGTGGAGTGTGAAACCTGCTATATTATGGCTATGTCTCCACAGCCAAATGCTTCCACATGTATGTATAATCTGCTTAGAGAAGCTGAAGAAGGTGCTAAAGACAAAGTACAAAGTGTGAGATTACCAGGTATGGCAGGCTGACAGTAAAACAAGACCAGGTTGAAAACATGTGCTCTTTTCATAGAATATAGATAGTATGTTACATTTGCATTTAAAAAACTCATGTCAGCCCGTCCGGGCGTGGCTCAGCGGTTGAGTGTCGACCTGGGATCCAGGAGATCAGGGTTCAATTCCCGGTCAGGGCACATGCCCAGGTTGCGGGCTGCAGCTGATCAATGGCTCTCTCATCATTGATGTTTCTATCTCTCTCTCTCCCTCTCCTTTCCTCTCTCTGAAATCAATAAAAATACAAAAAATAAATAAGAAACTCATGTCAGAATAGAGGTAAATTGGATACCTACATAGTCAAATTACTTATTAATTATAGATCATAAAATAGTAACTTTGCAGTGGAGAAATCTGGGAGGCACCACCTTCCCCAAATGATCAAAGTATCCCACCAGCTTGGAGACAATGTGATTTGATGAACTGGGACATGCACAGCCCGGAGTCCTGGCATACCAGCAAAAGTGATTACCTGATTCAATCACGGGGAGCTGGACGAGTGCAAACCAAGGGACGATCTACAGAACTGGCCTGGCCCCTTCGAAACTCTCAAGATCAAGAAAAAGAAAGGCTGAAGAACTGCTCTGGATGTTAAAAGACTAAAAAGACATGACAATTAAAGGCAACATGGATTGTTGGTCAAGGTTAAGAGGACTGATGTCCGGACAGATCGAGGACTCTGCTTGAAATCCCTGGGACGAGTAAGGCCCAAAGCTCTTTTTCAGATGCTAGACCTGGGAGGCCAGGGTTGAATGCCTAAAATTCATGCATTTTTAAAAATAGTTTTAGTTTTAGCCTTAAACATTTTTAGGTCAAACCCTTTATACTCTACCATGAGAAACTGTGTAGTAGGCACTCGACCTTCATGGATTTAAAATTCACACTTGTTACACATGAATAACCATAAAGTCCCATGAACTGTAAAATTTTGTAAATAAACTGAGTCAAAAACCAGAATGATGTTACATGGCTTATGGGGGGGGGGGGGGGGAATGCAGCTAGTGGGTGAACCTAATCAACCACCCATGTGGATGTGCAAATAACAGAAATTTTAGCTTTGTCGGGGTAGAAAATAATCCCACCAAAAAACCAACAGGTTACACTGGTAAGAAAATGTACTGAATCTAACAAAAAGTCCATGATGCTCTTAATGAGAAACTGGAGTTGGGCTTCCCTCCTTTTATTTGGTAGAGGAAGTAATATGGTCCTGGTGATACACTTTTATCTGGGATTCCTAAAAACCCTAAGTACACGTTCTTTGTAAATAAGAGGGTCTATCAAACTTTTATTTGTCCTAAAATTGTTCTATGTTTCATTTGGCAGAATCATTCCTTCATGATCACCCTTTTTTGCCTTTTTGTGACAGTTAAAATCAGATTAAACTAAGCATCAAGGAAAACATTGACACAAATAAGTTAAAAAAAAACAGAAAGGAGGAAGTAGGCTTCTCCATTGTAGCTGGTGATGCTGGAAGTTTCCAGGATTATGAATTAGGAGAAATGGGGAAAAACAGATACACAGACACATAAATGCTTAAGCATTTATTTATCTTAAAAATTACTGAGCACCTTCTGCATGCCAGATGCTGTCCTAAGAGATCCAGCACTCAACCACTCTGACGTTTCTCATGGGAAAACATTATAGCTGGGAGGCAGTGGAGATAAGTGAGCCTAAATTAAATTAAAATATAACATGAGGTGGTATTAAGAGCTATGACGAAAAGGAAGCAGGGCAAGAAGTGGCAGGGAGGTAGCGAGGTCTGAGAAGGCTTCTTTTAGGGAGTGCCATCAGAGCTGATACAGTGCGGGCAGGGGGCAGGCCAAGTGGGCACCTGTGGGAGGGAGGGGGAGAGGTGGCCACAGGTCAAGGCCCAGAGGTGGCAATATGAGTGCAGGCCGTGGGTATTGGCTGACGTACACATCTAAGTGAGACAGGGAGCCATGAGAGGACTCCGAGTACGGCATCATCTATGCCTTAGCTACAAAATAGAAAAGTGTCATTAGAGAAGAATGAAAACAAGATCAGCTGGAGGCAGCAATAGCACAGGCAAAGGTGGTGGGGCTGGGGCCAGAGTGGCAGCAGCAGGGGGACTATGTGGCCAGATTCTGATGATGTTTTGAAAGTAAAGCAGACAGGATTGTTGAGGGACTGAAGGCGGTGTTTTGAAAGATACGGCTCTTACCTTTATCCCCCTGGAGACGACATGTGCATTTCTAAGGAGGAGCTGGAGGAAGGAACAAGGGTAGGGATAGTGGGAGGTCAAGACTGATCTGATATACATTAGGCTTAGGATGCCTGTTAGTCATCAAAGTAGAGGTGGCTGGCGAGTCACCAGACACGCAGGTTCTGGGGAGGAGCATTAATAAGTGAGGTGCAGATACAGAGAAGCAGATGAGAACTGCATGCATGTGCTTGTGTGATGTGTGTACACCCCCACAATGAACGAAGGAAAGTTCAGGGACAGCACAGAAAGGGAGAAACTTGAACACTCTATGTACTTCAGCACCACTTGAAAATACTGTGAGAATGCATTACTTTAGTAATAAAGAGTCCGCATTTCTTCTCTTTCCCCCAATAAAATAATCAGCTAATGATGAAATAATAAGCTGATGAAACAAATTTAACTCAGAAATGCAGAGGTAGCTAAAGACTGTGAAAACAACACTCACAGACAGCCGCGGAGTGGCTTATTTCCTCCCAGCTGTTCCCCTGACACTTGCACACACACACGGGAAGGGTTTGTAAGTGCAGTTCAGCTCTGCTTGTTTGTTTTCACACACACGAGATACCCTGAACTCAAAAGTGACGGCCATAAGATGCATTTTCTGTTTGGTTTTGGATTCGTTTTCATGCTTTTACAGCCACTTCGCCGCGCACCTCGCTGGCCCAGGGCCCTGCCTCCTGCCCCTGCTCCCGGACTCCGCGGCTCGGGCCGCCTGACACAAGCGGAAGCGTGTTTTCACCTCATAGGGAATTTGCAAAGCTAACTTCTAAATGGGCACCTTCATACACGCTTCCCTGTGCACATGTCGAAGCGAGGGTCAAACCTTTAGAAAGCCGCGTCAGCACCACCGCAGGGGGGCCGGTGTAGGCACCGAAGAGTGAAGGCTCCGACCAAAGACGCCCTCCCTTCAGTTCATTCAGCGGTGCCTGCCCCGAGCCGGCGTGCGTGCGTGCGTGCGTGCGTGCGTGCGTGCGTGCGTGCGGCGTGCGTGGAAGGGCAGACGTAAAATTTCTAAAGACAGTTTCCCACGGTGAAATGGGCTGTGATTGGAGTAACCACACGTGAGGCCGTGGCGGGGAGGACCGGAAGCAGGAGCGGAAGTGCTCTTTAGCTCAGAGTCCGCAGAAAACCCGCCCCGGAAATGGCGTTTGGGCCAAAGCCTCAGTGAAGAGGCGGGGGCGGACGGGTACCCTGAGCGCAACCCAAGGGCAGGGAAGAGAGCACGAGGCCCTGAGACAGCAAGGAGCACGGCAGGAGGGAGGACCCAAGGACCGCGGCCTGGCCGGGGCATCTTGGGAAGCGGGGGCAAGCCACGGACGGCCTCGGCGCCACAGCAAGAATCTGGGCGCTCATCCTCACTGGAGTAAGAACTTGCTACAGCGTTATAAAGAGGGCGGCGAAGTGTTCAGACGCAGGGCCAGTTGAGGACAGGAAGAGAGCCTGCGATGGAATGAGGACCCTGGGGCTGCGGGGCGGGCACCTCCGCCCACACGGTGAGCGAACTCTCGGGGCTCCGCCGGCGGCCGTGCACGGAGCGGAGCCAGCAGGCAGCGCGGCGCCCCGACTCACACTCACCCAGGTTGGGATCGGCAGCCTGGCGTTTCTTCATTTTAGCTTCAGAAAACGCAGAGTAATAGGCACAAGTCATCTTGATCAGCCACGTTGCTCGAACCATTGGCACTGAGTATTTAGCTAAATATGCAAAAACATCCTCTTTTTTACTAAGGATGGGAACCTGAAAAGAAATAACATATTTGTAATAATCACATACTGTGTTCACTGTTAGGCAACAGAAAAGAGACTATTTAGTTCCTTCTGGTTATAAAAAAGTATATCCTTTTTTTAAAAGTATATCCTTAATGGATTTTAAGCAAATTTTCACTAAGGAAAAATAACCAAAACTATGTTTAGCACATTGGCAACACAATTTTATCAGCTGTGCTTTCTTACTTACAAAAACAAATTATCTGCAAATTACCAGATGATGAAAGCAACTCATCGTATCAACAAAATAGAAAAAATAATTTTACGACAGTCTTCCGAGTTTATCTTGAAATTAGAACAAACAGGTCAAGCGAAAAACTGTTGCCACTCTACATTTTATCCAAGAACACTTTTTTATATAAAGCTTTCTGACTGTACCATTTCATAAGAATTAACAATTTGCACAAAGCTTCTTAAAGTGCCTTTAGCCCAAAATTTAAAATAGAAGCTAAAATGATGGAACAGTGAATCAGCCTAATAAACACTGAGCTGGAAACAGCTGGGTAATTAATTGGATGACATAAAGTAGGCACTGGGGGCAGTTTCCTCCGGACCACAAAGGTACTATTTAGCAAATTAGTATCCCCATGTACCACCACATGGTTTGGAGGAATTAATCCACTCTTAGAATTCCTCATAAATATCCTAAGACCAGCTGGCTCATCTATATACAGTCTATTCAATTTCTGAACCTAGAGTAGGAATGGACAAAGGCTTGCTGGCTGTGCGCAGCAGGACTGAAGCAGCAACATGAGAGAGGCAGGCACCCTCCCACAGGAGGGACCAGTGCCTCTCTCCATTCCTGGCACCAGCCTGTTTGGTTAAACCCATCCTTGCCAGGCTCTTCATTTATGAATGCAATAATGTCTACCTGACTAAGTTAGAAGGGTAAAGCAAAGAATTACATATATCAAAATTATAACAATTTTTGTTTTGCTGCCAGTTCCAAAGATTTCTCCATGCCAGCCAAAGTGTTTCGAAGCCATGAACTTTACCCCCTCCTAAGAGGATCCTAACACCACAAGCATGGACATTGAGAGCCTTGGTGTCTCTGCCCCACACTCTTGTTTGATTTTGTGTTGGAAATCAAGGCTTCAAACCAGCTAACTGCTTCATATAGCATAGCATTTTTCTGCTAACCAAATCCCCATTTAGTCAGTGGATATTCGCGTCATATGTATGTTATAAATTTGGCTATCCACACATTTGGTACAAAGTGTGATCCCAGAAATAAAAGATAACTATTTTTTATAAAACAAAGCGATGTCACCTGATTTCACTTGAAATCACCTGGATCTTACCAAAGAAATATCAAGCTGCTCCAACACTGAAGGAAAGCACAGTGTGTCCACATACTGAGTCTTATGGGCCACTAAATAGACTTCTGATCATGTGTAGTTCCTGCCTTGGGTGCCGACTTGAGAACATACCCCCAGGACAGAGGCAACTATGAGTCCAAACCTCACTGAAAGGGAGCTGAAGATCACAGGGCAAAACTCTAAGGCTTCCTTTCTGCAGACCACAGCAATACATTTTAACAAGATAAGTTCTTGAAAATGTAGCTTACAAGGCACATCTTTCAGGGAGCACAAGGCTCGGGTTTATTATCATTTATTCGGTTCAAGACCTGAGTGGTTCCTTCTCACTCGGAACACACAGTTTGGTGTCAGCGAGTTAAATTTCCACTGCCAAGGTCAGGCTGCCTCTTAATCAGACATACCAAAGATCATAAAACCACAGCCTAAAAAATAGGCAAATGCAGAAAGTCAAGTTAGCATCGCCAAGGAAACACTAATAGTACTTTTTATAGATGCCTAAAGGAGCTCTTTTGAACAGCAGTTGACAGGAGGAGACAAAAAACATTTTGAACATGTGAAATGTTTAGATGAAATAGCAAACAAAACTGAGCCACAGGTCTTATGTTAACAACAGAAGGCAAACCTCTAGCTTAGCTCATTGCTCCTATGGCAGAGCCCTAAGAAATGGTCGATTCAAATCAAGGGCTTTAGAATGCAGAAGAACATATGTGAAGAAAGTTATTTAATTAAGGAAAAGACACACATTGATGGTTTTGTCAAATTTATAGTTTGGGCCAACTCAGAAAGGAAAATACATTTACCCTGAATGATGTATGACTTCTGTACAGTGATGGATTCTATTTTGAGCAAAGAAACCGTCTGACTTGAACTTGTAGCTGAACCTAGGCAATCCTTGGCAGCTGTTTGGTGTCTGAGTCAAGCTAGAGCTGCATGTAAGTACCAAAGGAAAACTAAGACACCTAGCGTTTGATGGTTTTCCATCCTCGCATCACCTTTCCCCTCAGATGCACGGTACCATCAGTATCGACTACTCACTAAGCAGTGGTACAGGCCAGAGGAAACCCCACAGCCCACACTGCTCCATCACCTGAAGTGAGCACGTGATAACCAGTGAACTGTGCAAGAGCCAGAAGGATATCCCTAGGACCAGAAGTCTCCTTTTCCAAATCCAGCCTTGACCATGACTGAGTTAAAAAGCCTGTCACAGGCCACTATTCCGCTCTCCGTGGCTACATACTTGGAGTGCTGTGCAGCGTCATAGAAACAAACCCAGGCCCAGAAACCTGACCCATCCCATACAGGCAACTATTCTGACCTCTCAGAGTGGGAAGATGGCTCGGGATCTCAGCAGGAAAATGAAAGTCTTCTGCATTAAGCCATCTCAGATAAATGCCAGAAATTAAGGAATTACTTAAACTTTCTAATATGAAGAGCATGCAGAGAATATAATCTTTTACCAGTTCAGAAAGAGATTTTGCTGTCTCAAGAAGATGATATGCTGAAGAGGGGGACAAACTTCTGAAATGCCCAAGAAATGAATACTTCAAGGTACATTCAATGGTCTTATAAAGAAAACATCTTTAACTTCGCAAAAAATTAACGTCAGGGCTTACCTGAGGAACACCTGACTTGGCCAGAGGCAGCTCCTAATAAAGAGAGAAGAACATTGGCTAATACACTGCACTGTAATTCACCTCCCTCCTGAGAGATGGGACCACTGCACCCCTAAAGCAAGGGCCTCAATTTCTCACCAGTACGTCCTTCCGGGAAACGCCACAAAATGCATTCCAAAGGCTTTTAAAAAGGAAAACCTAAAAGGAAAACTGTCAGGCTGGCCACGTGGGAGTTGGAGGTACTGACAGACACAGAGGGTATGGACTATGGTTAGAAAGTCAGTGAATACCGAAGGATCCCCTCTAACTTGTCTGGCCTCCGGATACCCTTCATAGGCCACAGTGGGCCCACGTGGACATGCTCACCGCTGGAAAAGAGACGCTGCACGGTTCAGGCTGTGTGGAAACAGGCACTACCTGAGGAGCAAGAGGTGGTAGTGCTGACTGTTGTGCTTTTCAAGGACTTAACTGCCTTTAACCACTGAAATCCACGGAAGGCAACAGAATGCTGACTCTCAGGCAAAATAAGGGCAATGGGAGCTATGGGTACTCTTTCCAAAGAGCTGCTTTAGAAACCAAACAAGCAGATACACAAAGGAGCTCTCCTCTGAACTGGGCCTGCGCCAAGCCAGATGATGAAAACTTACTATCAGGAACAGAAGACGGGCACCCCTAAAACTAAAGGGTTCAGGGGAGATGAGAAAGACCTGCCGGATTACTTGAAAGGTGTGCAAGAAGCCAGAGAGCAAGACTAACGGGGTTTCTAGCTCTCATCTACATTTCAAAACACAGTTTATAGTGTTAAGATTGTTGAATCTGTGTATTGTTTCCCACTGGATTGAAAGGACCAAGGCAAGATTTTAAAAGAACCCTCCCTCCTCCCACCAGCCGCCCAAAAAGCTAGGAGCTATCTGTAAACCTGCCGATTTTGCTCTAAAACTTTTTCAAAGAAGCTTTTCAAGCACACACAAAATCACTATCACTATCTATATACCATGTGTTAGAAAGGAGACTTCGCTTAAAGCATGTGGATGGTTACTTTCCAAGGCAAGGAAGTAACAAAGCCAGGATTCCTACGTCACACACTATGAACATCCTGGGCTAAGAAAGCTGAAAATGTAATAGAAACATCACCTTACTGCCTGTTTTTGATTTAAAAACCTTGTCTACCTAAAGTCCACCTGAACTGCTCCCTGTGTGGATGTTTAGGTCTAGGGATGTCCTTGGCAACACAGGTCATCAAAATAAAGAACAAAATAGCATACATGCAGCACGCACCTGGTGCAGTACACCTGCCACTGAGGCTTTGAGTTTTGGAGAGAATTGGGGGAAAGAAATATATACTTGAAGATTATCTCAAACATCTTCATTTCTGTAAGACCACAATTAAAACAATGTAAGAAAAACTTAATACCTTTTTTGCCAAAATAGCAAGTGGTTTATTTCCTGCTAAGTCAGAGAACCAACTATGAATTGCACTCTGCGATCGAGCAGTAACCAGCCAGTAATTATCTTTAGCATTAACTTGTGGCTTCTTCTTTCCGGTGTCCTGGAAAGTGTTAAGCTTTAGTTTCTCAGCTAATATGCTGCTAAAATAAGCTCCAATCTGAGAAAACAAAAAAGAGAAAAAGTTAAAAGAAAATAAGTATGTTAACTTCACTTAGCATAGTACTTTCTAGGTCCCTCCATGCTGTCTCAAAGGGTAAGAGATCCTTCCTCTTTACAGCTGCGTAGTATTCCATGGTGTGACTGTCCCACAGCTTTTTTAATCCACTCATCTACTGATGGGCACTTGGGCTGTTTCCAGATCTTGGCTGTTGTACATTGCACTGCTATTAACACAGGAGTGCACATATTCATTCTGATTGGTGTTTCAGGTTTCTTAGGATATATTCCTAGAAGTGGGATCACTGAGTCCAATGATAGTTCCATTTCTAATTTTTTGAGGAAACTCCACACAAAAAAAGGATGTTAATAATGTATATTAGTATTTTATTTGTATCATTTTAATTGAAAACCTTCAAACAGCCTATCAGAAAATAAAGTGGTAGTTTAAGAGTCTTGATTTCCTTATACTAACATATGCAAAAACTACCACACCTTTGCTCCTATTGACAAGTAGTTCAAGAGAGAAGAGCCTTTGAAAACCTCTAGTAAGATGAAATTAATTACATCCTGAATAAATGTCAAGAGAAGGGTTCTGCTTTAATCCCCCGCTGTACTTTGCTTCTTCATGCTACACACCCATTGGAGAGAATCTTCTTCCCGAGCGGGGCTTCGTAGAAAGCCTAGTAATCAATCACATGCAATCATTCTTTTTCTTGTTTCATCTTAATAGCGTGTATTTTTGGAAAGCAAACTCTGTATTTACACTCAGTGCTTTTAAAAAGAGAGTCTAGAGAAATTTAATTTATTTAAATGGAAAATTGCAAGAGTCAATTAAATTAACTATTCAACATTTTTGATTGGGCTGCCAATTCCATGAGTACAAGTGTTTCAAGAGAAAGCTCCTGTCACCTGCTCTGAATGGAGCAAAGCAGCCAAGGGAGCTCCTGGGATTCGTGTAACATTTTCACATCAACCAAATTAAACTAGGACAAGGAAGGAGAAAGACAACAAAAAGGAGATAAAGTAATATTAAAAATTAAATACGCAAAAAAACTGTTGGAATTTCCAAGAATCCTATCAAAGCATCACATTTCATTCCCTGGGAATTCTTTAATAATATGATGCAAGTTTATTAGTAGTAGTTGCTAATAAATACCTCCAATAAGATTAGCAGACAGTGGCAACCATGATTAAAATAAAGTACCTACTCTGATGAAGCAAAGTAAGAATCACTGTCTTAGTTAATGCTCATGAGTCAAACAATTAGTCTACAGCTTGAAACAGGTGTAAGCAATTAGCCAAGTTCCTCTACCAGGGCGAAGAGCTGGGACTGCACGATTTTTTTAATGTGAATTTTAATTCTTTGATCCTTGTGATTAATGTACAATAAAAGGAAGTCTGTTTTTGGTGTGTTTATGTAAAATGGAAATAAAAACTAGAGTAACTAGGGGGGAAAGGTATAAGCTTTACTTTTTTAAAAAAACCACCTCAGTGGTTTTTTTAAGCAAATATTTGCATAATTGCCGAACAGAATAAAATGCAGAAGTGTAGCAAAAACCAGTTGTTTGAAAACAAACAGCTAACAATAACAAGTTGTTTATTTTTTAATGTTTTTGTTGATTTGAGAGAGAGAGGAAGGGAGATGGTGAGAGAGTGGGAGAGAAAAACATCGATAGGCGGCCTCCTGCAAGCACCCAGATGGCCTTCGGACACTCAGCCAACTTAGCCACACCGGCCAAATTGTTTAATTTTAAATTTCTCAATCAATGGTTGGTCTTTGAACCATGGGCAGAAAACACCTACCTCTGCAGACTGCTTTACATTTTAAAGGTCTCTTATTTGCAATTATGTATGAGCATTTTAATCATCATAAACCAAGGCATAAGTTTTTTTAAAAAAAACTAGTCTGAGAAACCCGTGTTATAATTATACTGTCTCCTCTGTACTTAACAGCAATGGAACATGGTGACTGTATGTGTGTTACTACCTAACGAACCTAGTGACCCACCGCACACTATAAACAAAGTCAAAATTTCCAAAACAACAAGACAGAATACAATGTACATTAGGACTTGGGGGGAAAAAATCAAATCATAATCACACATTTTATTGAAACAGCAATATATTCACATTGTTCTGAAATCAAGAACGATAAAGAGCCTCATTCCCAAGTCCCAATGCCTATCTCCAAGTCACTAACTTTGACTAGCTTCTGTTTCTTCATGTGAACACACACAAATAAACATGTTATTTTCTCTTTCACATATGTACACCTCCTTCTGCACAATCAATAAGTGTCTGAGAGCTTCCATGTCTGCACAGGGACAGCTTCCCCAATCCATGTTTGCAGACACTGATAATGCACTGTGTGGATGTGCCACAATTTTTTTAAATTTACCTTTATTGTTGAAAGTATTATAGATATCCCCCTCCCCCCCATCCCCTCCATCCTGCATCCCCCCACCACCACACCAGGTCTTCCCCACACTATTGTCTGTGTCCACGGGTTATGCATATATGCATAGAAGTTCTTTGATTAATCTCTCCCCACCCACTCCCCCACCCCCGCCTTCCCACTGAGACTCATCAGTCTGTTCCATGCTTCCATGTCTCTGGATCTATTTTGTTCCTCAGTCTGTTTTATTAGATTCCACATATGAGTGAGATCATGTAAAACCGAATCAGGAAGAATCAGAAAACCTGAATAGGCCAATGACAACCGATGAAATCAAAGCAGCAATAAAAAAAAAACCTCCCAGCAAACAAAAGCCCTGGTCGGGATGGCTTCACAGGGGAGCTTTCTAATTCTTTAAGTTGAAGGGTTAGAAAGTTTACTAAAAATTTTTCTTGCCTGTAGTGCTATGAGTTTCCCTCCTAGGACTACTTTTGCTGTGTCTCATAGATTTGGGGTTGTTGTATGTTCATGTTCATTTTCATTTGTTTCCAGGAAGTTTTTTCTTTCTTTCTTGATCTTATTGGTAACCCACTCATTGTTTAATAACATGTTATTGAGCCTCCATGTGTTTGGATGTTTTTGAGTGTTTTTACTGTAGCTGATTTCTAATTTCATGCCCTTCTGATCTGAGATGCATGATATGATTTCAATCTTCTTGAAGTTGTAGAGACTGGTTTTGTGTCCTAATATCTTGTCTATCTTTGAGCATGACCCATGTGCACTTGAGAGGAATGTATATTCCGCAGCTTTGGGGTGAAATGATCTGTAAATATCAATTAAATCCACCTGATGTAGTGTGTCATTTAGAGTCATTGTTTCTGTGTTGAGTTATTGTCTGGAAGATCTATCCAGTGAAGTCAGTGGGGTGTTAATGTCCACAATTATGACTGTATTGCTGTTGCTCTCTCCCTTAAAGTCCTTAAGGTTGTTATTGATATGTCCTTATTTACTGCCATTTTAATTCTTTATGCCTATGTTTCTCTACTTATTATTACAGCAGTCCCTTTGACATTTCCTGCAATGCTGGTTTGGTGGTGATAAACTCCTTTAACCTTTTTTTGTCTGGACAGGTCTTTATTTCACCATCTATTTTGAATGATAGCCTGGCTAGATAATCTTGGTTTCAGATCCTTGTTTTGCATTACCTTGAACACTTCATGCGATTCCCTTCTGGCCTGTAGAGTTTCTGATGAGAAGTCATCTGACAGCCTTATGGGAGCTCCTTTGTAGGTAACAGATTGCTTTTCTCTTGCTCTTTTAATATTCTTTGTCTTGAATTCTTGGCATTTTAATTATTATAATGTGTCTGGGCGTGGGCCCCTTTGGGTTCTTCTTGCTGGGGACTCTCTGTGCCTCCTGAACTTGTGTGACTTTTTCCTTGACCAGTTTAGGGAAGTTTTCTGCCATTATTTCTTCAAACAGGTTTTCTAAACCTTGGTTACTTTCGACTTCCTCTGGCATTCCTATGGTGCGAATATCGTTACGTTTCATGTCGTCTCACAGCTCCCTTAGACTGTCCTCCTGTTTTTTAATTTTTTTCTTTTTGGATCTCTGGTTGAGTGATTTTTTTCTACCTTGTCTTCTAATTCACTGATCTGATCCTCAGCTTCCTCTAATCTGCTGTTTATTCCTTCCAATGTATTCTTTATTTCTGCTATGTCGTTCTTAATTTCCTTCATAGTTTCCATATCTTTTTTCATGCTGTTGAGCCTCCTTACAATCAGTATTCTGAACTCTGTATCTGATAGATTGCTTATCTCCATTTCATTTAGCTCTTTTTCTGAAGATTTCTTTTGTTCTTTCATTTGGGGCTTGTTTGTCTCCCCATTTCGGCTGCCTATTTGGGTTTGTTTCTATGTATTAGGTAGGCCTGCTAGGACTCTCAGTCTTTATAGATGGTCTCTGGTGCTGGCCAATGTCAGACGTTGTTTGTGACTGGCCTTGAGTACCCTGTTTGGAGCTATCAACAACCCAGGGCTTGAGGTCTCCTCTCCCAAGGCTGGGTGCATTTGGACAGGACCAAGATGCACACCAAAGTCTGCTTTTGGTCCAGAAGCAGATCAGGCAAAGACTCAAAGCACTCTGAGGTCTGCCTCTGCCTGCAGGCTGATTACTCTGATTCTTTTAATGAGCCTCAGGCTGTAGAAATTCCACAGGGTAGGGCAAGAGGTTTCCCAGCAGGGTGGGGCAATTGCTTCCCACTCAGGCAAAAATTGCTTGGAAGATAAATGTCTACCTGTGAAAGATGTCCTCTGCAGTTTGGGAGAAAGACTCAGCACAGGAACCCAGAGGGGTACCCTCTGAGCTCTACCTCCAGAGCCCACAACCCTAGATTCTCCTCACACAGCTCCAGTCCACTCTACCCTCCCTCTGCTGGA
The DNA here is from genome assembly GCF_054644295.1 of Miniopterus natalensis. Taxonomy (NCBI): domain Eukaryota; kingdom Metazoa; phylum Chordata; class Mammalia; order Chiroptera; family Miniopteridae; genus Miniopterus; species Miniopterus natalensis. The sequence continues at coordinate 10,627,955 of NC_142086.1, read as the reverse complement.
GCCCAAGGTGAATGGCTACACTTGAAACTTTGTGCATTGGCTCTTTAAGAGGGTGCCTGCATTTCCAACCATTTCTCCCTGGCAGGCAGAAACCCAGCTTCTTTTCACAGCCAGATGTTTTGTGGGCACCTTTCTCAGTTCTAGTGCTCTGAGCTGGGGAATCCAGCTTGGGGTTTAGGCCCCGGAGTTCTCCATGGGAACCCCAAAGAGTTGAGATATCCCTCCAGACCTTCAGCTGCTGCCTGTGGGAGCCCAGCCACCCCTCTCACACCTCTGCATTTCCTACCAGTCTCTATGTGGTCTCCACTTTTCCTCCTTGGTTATGAGGGTGCTCTCCAGCTCGTCTGCAGTTGCAGTTGATTATTCAGGATGGTTTTTTTCTATTTTAGTTGTAATTCCAGTTTGGTCCCGGGAGTGTCAGTGTAGCTTCCACGCAGTCCACCACTATCTTTCTCACAACCCCACATTCTATTTAATCAAGCATGTGTTAATGGACACTTAGAGTATTTGTTCCAAACTTTTGCTGCTACAAATCACCTTAACATGAACAGCCTTCCCTTTTATTATGTCACACATATACAGCTATATAGCTTTCAGATAGATTTCCAGAATCGAGACTTTATGATTCTTTAATTTTAATCAGTATTGCTAAACTGTCCTCCATTAGGTTTACACCAATTGCACTCTCTCAAACAAGGTATGAGAGAAAAGGCTTAATTTAAAACTTGTTTCCATCCATCCAAAACTATTTTTCAAAGAAATTATTCAATAAGAAAATGAGAAGACTTTAGGGGCTACACACTATAGTTCATGGATTTAATATTTATAAGATCAAATTCCCCTCAGAAGGTTTGATTTCTTGAGTAAATTTCACAGGAAGGGTGATAGCAGCAGAAGTTTTGATAGGTGATATTTCTATTCATTGTTATTTAAATTGACATAAAATTTGATACAACTGAGAACTATTTGGCAGTTCAAATAAAGAGACAGAAAACATTCATATTCTCTGTTATGAACTGAATTGTGCACTCCCTGACAGTGTTTGCAGATAGGCCCTTTAAAGAGGTAAATAAGGTTAATTGAGGTCAAAAGGCTGGCACCCTAATCCAATAGGACTGGTGTCACTATAAGGGGAAGAAACACCAGAAATGCACGCACACAGTGACAGAACTATGTGAAGACATAGCAAGAGGGCAGTGTATGTACACCAAGGAGAAAGGCCTCAGGAGAAACCAGACCTGATGGCACCTTGATGTTGGACTTCCAGCCTCTGGAACTGTGAGAAAATAGTGAACTCACAAAATCAAATTTAAGCCACCCAGTCTGTGGTATTTTGTTATGGCAGTGCTAGAAGACTAATACACCTTCTAGGGAAGCAATATTCTAGGAATTTAGACTAAAGAACAAAAGCTATATGTTCAACTGTGACTATAGCCTCTTAATTAATCATCATAAGAGATTGGCAACAGCTAATTGTTATATTCTAGCACTTTTGGTCCATTATAGTACATAAATAATGAAATGTTATCTATCCATTAATCATATTAATATGAATACTTTTCAGCCTCAAGGAAAAGTACATATGAAAAATGTTTCATCTTTTAAAAGTTTATGTTTGGGAAGATGAAAAAGTTTTAGAGATGGATGGTGCTGATAGTTGCACAACATTGTGAATGTACTTAATGCCAAAGAACTGTATACTTTAAAATGTTGAAATAGTATATTTCATGTTATGTATATTTTACCACAATAAAAAGGTAGAACACAAGTTACAACATACATTACAACATATATAACACTAACACATATGTTAGTGTTAATAAGTGTCAAGGTTGGAAAAAGACAAAACTAAAAACAATGTGTTTGGTAGAATCATCTGTAGAAAATGTTTCTATTTTGTTTCACATCATTTAAACAACATTTCAGTTGATAATTTAGCAAACTGTCAATTACATACGTGTTTGTGTGTTCATGTGCACACATAAAAACAGATCTGAATGATATACAAACCTTTAACAATGGATATCTCTAGGGAAGAGGGAAAAAGCATAGAAATTTGTCCATATGTTTCATTCTTTTTATTTGTATGTATGATGGTTTCAATTTAATAAAAGTATTCTAATACCTGAAAAACAGAAATAACTCAAAAATTTCTTTAAAACCAAACCTTAAAGGGATACAAACAGAAACAAATAATTCTATCTATATAACTAAGTATTAACATAGCCACAAAAAAAAATTTAATTCAAGAACATTTTTAACACAACATTCTGACTGGATACTTTTTTCAGATAGTTTTTATTTCTTTGAATTTGTTGTTTATCAGGAGTGACTGAAATAAAAAATATAACTGAGTCCCACCATCATCATGGAAATGACTTTGAGAAAACTGGTCAGATGAATATTACAGCTTCCCGCTTTCAACCAGTAAATAGTTGCCACTGATAAATAGCCAGCCAGCTGTCTATAAAGAATGCCCAAGATATGTTACATAGTACAACATGCGGGTTCACAGGGGGTGGGGGGTAATAAATAATTTATGTGAACTTCCTGATTTCATCACACAAGACAAGAGCAAAGCGCCAGCCATCGTCTGAGGACATGGATCATGCACCCCTGAGAAAAGCTTTGCCGCCTTCGGCACAAGCGCTCTTCCTCCAGCAGCCAAGCACCCTGTGTACATATCAGTTCCTTTGCGCCCTGGCTGTATTGCCATGCAGCACACACAGTGTCAGATGGATAGGAAGTCACCCACACGGTACCAGCTGCGGAGACATGGGTGTTCTGGAGATCTGGGAGCATTCCCTTTGCAGCGGCATAGATGCCGAAGCAGGCAGCTCGGTGGATGACAATGCCCTGCACAGACACACTGAAGCCTCTGTACTGGCCCTCGATCCTGTCGGATTTGGAGATCTTAACCAGGCTGTAACTTAGGCCTTTGAATTCCCTCTCAGCTCCAGCTTTGCCCACATCAGCTGCTAGACAGCATGGGCAAAATCAAGAGGACACACAGAACGTAAGGGGGTGGCCCCAGCTGCACCACCTGATGCCAATTTCCCTGCAAAGTAGCCTGCATTTATCTTTGAAGGCAAAGTTGTGAGCCTGGGTGGGGAAGGGTCTGGTTACCAGCCAGGAGGACGGAGCTCCCTGCTCCTTGGGGATGTGACCCATGCAGTCTATAATGCCCTGGCATTGCTTATCTGCGGGAATTTGCTTGCTGACATGCTGCACCTGCAGCAGCAGCTCCACCCGCTCCATGGGTGCCGCCGCAGTCTTGGAGATGGCCAGAGCCTCTCCACCTGCCAGAAGTCTGTGGCGAAGGGCACAGCAGCATCTGTCACGTTGATAGGAAAGAAGAGGCAGGCAACTGTGGGACTGGGCTTGTAACCAGCTGGGGCTCGGGCTCTAGCTGACTGCATACTCTTAATGAAAGTTAGTACAAGGACCAAAGTATTGTAGAAAAATTTAAATTTTTACACAGTAGTTCTGTTGTTGGAGACATTGACATCGTTTATTCTGAAACTTTTTTATGTGTATTGCAAGATAGGGTAAATGAATAAATAAGATGCAGGGTTCTCACTCTGGGAGAAGGAGATACAAAGATGAAACAAGAAAAAGAAAAAACCCTGTGGTGCTGAGTTAGAATGGGGAGGGGAGGGGAGAAGAAATCTAACCATGTTTCCCATCTCTGTCCACTGAAAGGGCCTAGAAGTCACGATACTCTAGTAGCAAGACTGGGCCAAGCATCCAGATCTGAGCTGGGACAGGGGAAGGATATGAACCTGGAATACGTTATTGTGCAAAAAGTGAGGAAGTGCTCAAAGAAAAGGACCACGAGCCAGGCTAAAGGCACCCCACCCCCACTGGCCAGATGAAAAACAACTTGAGCATCAAAAAGAAAAATGGAAATACTACATCAGATTTTAAAGAGAGTCCTGGGGTTAAAAGCGGGTACTACTAAATGCAATGTCCTTTACAAATGAGTGCCAAGTAATAAATGTATGAGAACTAATAGCTAGAAAACCAGCATTTTACATCCACCAGCAAAATAAATCATTCAGCAGGAATCATCAATTGATGCAAAATCACAGGATGAAATTCTATTGCAGAACAGGACATTCGTGTGGTCTCAGAGTATCACCGTACAGAGGTTACTACAGGGAAAAGTGCTTCTGTCACAATGGAAAGAGATGCAGTCTCCACCCTAAGTGATTGCATGCTTCCTGCCAAACGCATTCGACCTGAATCCTGTCATGAGAAAACAACGGGGCAAATCTAGAATAAAAGACTAGAATCTAAGACAAATGACTGGCCCTAGGAGGTGGGCTCAGTGGTTAGAGCGTCGGCCGGCGGACTGAAGGGACCCAGGTTGGATTCCAGCCGAGGGCACGTTACCTCGGTTGCAGGCTCGATCCCCAGCCCAGATCGGGGTTCGTGTGGGAGGCAATCAATCGATGTCTCTCTCACATCGATGCTCCTCCCTCTCTCTTTCTCTCTCTCTCTCCCCCTTCCACACTCTCTGAAAAGCAATGGGAAAAATATCATCGGGTGAGGATTGGAAAAAAAAACAAATGACCGGACTACTCTTCTAAAATGGCATTCCTAAAAGCCCCTCAAAAAAACAAAAACAAAATGAGGAACGAAACGAGGGAAGCTGCAGAGTGGTGCTGCATGAGGTCAGGAGAGGCTACAGAGACAGGACAACCCCACTGGATCCTAGGACAGGACAGCTTCCAGGGCATTTGGGGGAATCTGAATGTGGACTGTGGTCTAAACAACAGTAATTTATCAGGATTAACCACCAAGGGTGTCTCACACACACACACCCCTTTCCCAGGAGCTTTGGGACACACACAATTAGCATACCTTGGCTGGGTTAATTACGATATTTCTGGCTGAGCCGTGTTCGTCTCCAGTAAAGGCCGGCTGATTGCTGAAGCCTTGCTTTACATTCACAGCGGTAAGCTCATCCTGTTCAAGAAAAGGTATTGATCAATGAGAAGGAAGCAAAAGCTCAAACGTAACCCCTCACACCACAGCCTAACGACTAACTTCGCTATACTCTGTAGAAGAGAGCAGCTGAACGCACACTAAAAAAAAAGCAAAAACCGAAATTTAAACACCACGTATAAATGTGTAGAGAGATAAAGCCAATGTGGCAAAATGCTGACAACCGTCGACTTCTGCTGTAGGATACAGGGGTGTTCGTTACACTGTCCTTTCTACTTTTCTGTAACTTCGAAAATTTTAAACTAACAAGTTGGGGGACGGTGGACAAAAATCTCCCCCACACACACACACACATAAAATCACAGAATTTTTCAACTAGAATTGCTTCTAGAGGGCCCAGTTTGACCCTTCCTTCCTTGCCAGCCCCTATGTGCACCCCTATTTTATATTCAAGAAAACTGGCGCCCTCAATGTACCCAAGACCCCATAGCAAGTTAGACAGAATGAAAGGTTCCCAGGCACAAGCTCTGTGATAACCACACGGCACAACGACCTGCGACTAAAGGGACGTCTGGAGCTTGCACAGTCCCGCCATATCCCTGCGCTCACTTGATCTGCGGCAGACGGGTGGCGGGTGTGCGTCTTCATGCCCATTACCGGTGAGAAGAGAGGCTCACTGAGCTAGTGCAGTAAGCGGACAGTGCCCACCCTGGAATACGGCCGTCCAATCCTGGACTAGGGAGAGAACTGTCCCCGACCCCATGCCCCAAAGTATAAATGCCACATGAAAATGTGGTCTAAAAATACAGAGCTACCACTCAAAGTCTCCTTAAAAAGACCTCTGCCTGGACAGATACAGGAACTTCTCTTCCCAAGGTCATACACATCAAAAATAGCCCAGGCTGCAAAAACAAAAACCTTGCCCTGCCCTGATCCCCGCGTTACAAGCCAGGTCAGAGTTGCTAAGGCACAGATGTGAAAACATAAAAGGGAAAGGCTTGAGTAAATGAAGCTACTTTCTGCTCCCCTCGCTCCAAGCCGAGAAATGGTCTCATAGCCGTTGGGATAGTGGTGTCCACAGGACAAGAATGAGAATACACACTTATTCCTCATAAGGACTTGCTGGAAGTGTGAAATGAGAAAAAAAAAAAAAAAATCAACTGACCAAAATCACCACTGTGATTAGGCAGGAAGCCTTAGAACAGAATAGTCCATGACGTGTAAGGGCCCCCTGGGCTGAGAGCCATGTAACTTAACTGTGAGAGCTCTGCCTAATACCTGGGTGAGCTTTCAAAACACCCGCTACAGAAAGTTAGCTCTATGGCAATCAAGTCTCCTCCAAGCACAGAGGATGACTGACGCGACGATCTGCACAGAAAATGAACTGCACACATATCAGAAGGCATCTCAAACTGGCTGCCACACTTTCAAATTAATTATTTGAAAATCTAGGGCAACACCACATGACGAAATTTCTGTACTCACAGAGCCTAAGGATGAAGGGGCACAAATGAGACCAGGACAGGAATGGGAAAACTGAATCTCTCTCTTTCTTTACCATCAGAGTATTACAAGAAACATTAATTGAGTAACAGCACATGTTTTTACTAAAAATATGTTCTGGCTTAATCAAGAGGAAATGTGTGAGGCTTTTAGGGCCAGTTAGTTTCATTTAGTGCTGCTTAACTTTCTATTCTAAACACACACCAGCTCAGTTAGCTGCTTGTCGTATGTGACTGCTGAGCACTGGCCTCGAAGGCATGCCCTGCATGCGTGCACACACATGCACACATGCAAACACACATCCCCAGAAGGAAAAGAGCATGGAGCCATGGTTATACACCTGTCAACCACATCAGGCTTTGCTCAACTGAGGATTCGCCCAGGTGCTATCAGGAGCCTTGAATTCTGAGACTTTTTAATCTGGTATCCTAAGTAGAACAAAAATACATCCAGGATCTGACCATGACTCATTACCACCAGAGGTCAAGACCGCCAGCATCTTGTGCTTGGACGTTGCAGTAGCTCCGAACTTGGCTCCAACCTGGCCTCTGCCTTGCTTCCACCCTTGCACCCTGAAGGCCGTTTTCAACACAGCAGCCACAGGATTCTTAAAACACTCCTGCTCAAAACCTGGCTTAACTCCCCAACTCAGAGTATAAGCAAAAGTCCTATGATAGCCTACCAGTCCCTGTGTGGCCTGGCCCCTATCACCTGACATCATTCCTAACCACACTCCCCTGCGCCCACTCTACAGCAGCCACACGGTCTTGGCTCTCGCTGCAGCTCCTCCAGTATGCAGGCTGGATGTTCTCAAGCCTCAGGGCCACTGCACTGTCTGTTCCCTCTGCCTGGACTGCTCTTTCTCATGGTATCCACGTGGGCAATTCCACAACCACCTAAGTCTTTGCTCAAATTTCACATTCTCAATGAGAAATTTGGATGACCCCATTTAAAACAGGAACCCCTCATCCTACTCCCTTCACCCTACTCCTAATCTTCCAAGAATACACAGCACTCATCACCTAACACACCATGGAATTTTCTTACCACGTGTACTGTCTGTTTTCCCTACCGGAAGGTAAGGTCCATGAGACCAAGGATCTTTATTTTGTCCACAGATGCATGTCAAGCACATAGAGCTGTGCCTGGCACACAGCACGAAGCACACAGAGGCATTCAATAAGTAGCTGTTAAAAGAATAAATAAGCGCCCGGCTGGGCGTGGCTCAGCGGTTGAGCATCGACCTAGGATCCAGGAGATCGGGGTTCGATTCCCGGTCAGGGCACATGCCCGGGTTGCGGGCTAGGCTGCCGATCAATGAGTCTCTCATCATTGATGTTTCTCTCTCTCTCTCCTCCTCTCCCTTCCTCTCTCTGAAATCAATAAAGATAATATTTTTTTAAAAAAAGAATAAATAAGCAAATGATAACCTGTTTGAATACTTAACATAATTAGCATATCCTGAATCACTACCCCATGACTCTGGGGTCTGTAATGTCATCTGTATTGGTAAATTAATTCAACAAGGAGGTTGTGTTAACGCTGTGGCACCTACATAAGCAAACCAATCTAAGCCTCTAAATGCCTCAAGGCTAGGACAGCAAAACCTAAGCACAGCCTATCATAAAGAGCCAACAAGGGCTTAAACCACAGACAATCCATCATTTCCCTGCTTGGCTTCTGTCTTTTCTCTATAAAGGTTTTTCCCCAGCTGCCAACGATGGAGCACTTCTAACCATTTCCAGTTTGTGCTGCCCAATTTGAATCGAGTTTTGCTCAAATAAATTCCTAAAATTTTAATATGCTTCAGTTTATCTTTCAACTGTTCTGATGTCAGATATGGGACCCAAAGGAGACCCCCAACAACCCCCAGGAGCAAGGAGCAGCCAAATAAGGCTGCCCGCTGAGCCCACTAAGCCTTCTCCCTGCGTCTGGAGTGAGCAGGTATCAAAATGTTTGCATTTAAAAGAGCTCTCCGAATTTATCTGAAGATAAAGAAAGCATTTCTTTCTTCAGACTGGGTCTGAGTCAGCCAACTTAACAGAAACTGGACTGGGTCCAACTTAGAACCCAGCCTGGTTCTGAGGTTGGACTGGGTCCAACTTAACTGAGGCGGGACTGGGTCCAGTGGGCGACCTCGAGTCACAGGAGGGAAAAGACAAAAAGGATTCCTCTTACTCCGAACAATCTGGGGCTCCTCCATGTGGGGCCCAGTAACGATATGTATAAAAACTACAGGCAGAGAAACTGTTTTTCTGAACCAGTGGGTTAACCTTACCAAAGATAACCTTGAATTATCTGGGCCAAGTGGGGAACTTTTAACCTAGATAGACTCATCCATTTATGAGATGCTCCAGGGAAAAAAAGGGGTCAAATTTCCCCCAAAACAACAGGACAAATTTTTATTGCTATGCAGAAGCTCCTAAGAAACTAAATGAATCAAAAAACGCCTCTTTAAAAGAGTCTTTACAAAAGGCAAATAGAAGCTTAAACAACGAGCTGATGGAGACTCTAAAAGGAAGTGTACAGTGACTAAACTTGAACCTGGTTGCTCGGGCTGCCTTCCTTCTATCTCCTTTCTCAAAATATTCTGACCCTTCTCAGACCTTCACTCAGCTGTCTTTTCACTCTGAAGATGAGCTAGAGGTTTAAAGAAATGCCCTTTAAAGGGAGGCCCTCTGCTGAGCTGGAACACCAGATGTAACCATGCTTTCTCCACGGTCAAAGGCTGAACCTAGGGCCATCGAAGATTTCCCAAATCCTAAAGAGAATCCTCAAAAATTCCATGAGGAATTTAGAATTTTAGTAGGAACTTACAGTCCAGGACTCCCGGGTCTCTACCAATGATGGCTGGCTAAAGCCCATGGGAAGCTCCCAGGAGTGCTACAATAGACCCATAGCCTCACCGCTCTGCCAGGGAAGGCCCAAAACACACCAGAAAATTTGCCCCGGGCACACTTTAAAGTACTCATGAGCTATTTCCTCAAAAGACTGACTGGTCCATTTCAATACGGCAAACAACAAAATAGGAAGGCAAGATTGGCAACCCTTTTTGTGAAGCATTCTGGGCTTTCTTCATTAAACGCCCTGACTTCCTTCTTCAACCCTGGGCTCCGGCTGAACTGGGGAAGACGCCTCTCCTGCTGAATTAACAGCTCTCGCTGAGCATTTTGAAAAAACCCAGGAGCAAGATGAAATTCAAAAAGCCGACAAACGTATTGCCCTGCAGTTACAACATTTCAGGCCAGAACCTAGACGTCCGCCACTCAGAAATGCTGGGCCCGAAATGCCATCCTTAATTGTAAACTGGTAACCAGGGCACCAGGAAAGAGAGTGCCCCCTGCTGAGCCCCTCATCTCACAGACCTCCACCTATTAACCCAGATTGTTTTCCATAGGGGGAAGGCTTTAAACATCTGATTACCAAAATTAATAATAAGCATTGATGGGGCTCGGAGGAACCCTCCAGTAAACCTCCTTACCCGTGATACCTTCTAACCTCCATCATAAGCACGGCCATCTGCCCAATCCTGCTACCCTTGCCGACGATGGATGAGATCACCGTAAACGCAGACTCTGTGTCACCGTTACTGACCCCTCACAATGACTTGCAGGACACACTATCAGAAAATCCTGACTGGACAGTATCAAGCAGGATATGCTGTGGCAACTCAGTATGAACGACTGGAAAGGGGACTCCTTCCCCAATTTAAATCTGCTCACCGAGAGGGCTTGTCAGCTATCCAAGGGAAAATCAGTAAACATTTGTATCGCTAGCAGATATGTCTTTGGGTGGCCCGTAGCTTTGGAATGTTGTAGAAATTTATTTTGACTGGGGTTCCTCACTTCTGCAGAACCCCAACAGAAAATGGGCCTCCAGTAAATGAACTGCTCTGCCATTCCACTGCCTAACCAAATTGCAATTATTAAAACTGAAGTTCACACAAGAAAAACAGGGCCTGAGGATCCGGGAAATGCTCATGCTGACTTCCATGCTACGTCAGCCAGCACTAACGCTGTTCCCACAAGCAACCTGAACGAACTCCGTAACACTGATTCCAAAAAATTATTTATGATAATTTAAATGAAAAGCAAATTCAGGCACCCAAGCTGGAGCAACAATGTTGGAAACAAGAAGGGTCACAAATTTAATACAGGGTGGGGCAAACGCAGGTTTATAGTTGTGAGTACATGAAACAGAGTTTATTCTTGTATTATTATTTATTAATTACTGTATTATTTTCCATAGGAACTGTAAACCTACATTTGCACCGCCCTGTACTAAACACAGATTCACTAAGGGCCCAGACAGTTCTTTCTAAATCCTGAAAAATGATGCCATTATTAAAAGCTCTGCATTCTGCAACTCATCATGGCACAGATAAAATGATCCAAATTATGAAAAAGTATTGGTGGAGGAACTGCTCCAAGGTCACAAAATTGGTTTACAATCAATGTCAGATCTGCAAACCCGCAGCCCTGGAAAAGAACATCAAGGTATTAGGTGCAGCATTCCCACCACCTACTGGGCCATCTGAACACTTACAAACAGGTTTCATCCGACTGCCTCCCACGTGGGTTATTATTGTTCTTGTCATTGTTTACATGTGTCAGGATGGACTGAAGCCTTCCCATGGGCTGACACCACAAACATAGCTAAGAAACTTTTAGAAAATATATTTCCTTATTAGGGTGTCCCCAGAAAATCTCTAGTGATAGAAAAACTCATTTTACTGGACAAATAATTAAATAAGGTGCTGCTGACACACTGGTATTACCATTGTCCCTGCCATCCTCAGTCATCTGGGAAAGTTGAAGGGACAAATGGTGGCAAAACTAAAACTAGCTAAGCTAAGTGAATCGGCTGCCCTGGCCAAAAGTTCTACCACTGGTTTTGACGGCAATTAAACCAACGCCTATGGGGAAGTATAAATTAACACCTTACAAAATAGCAACAGGAAGACCTATGCCTTTGATCATACAACCACATGTTTTTCCTGTACTCATAAATTCTGACAGGACTCAATATTGTAAAGCTTTATTATAGCTTTATAATAAAGCTATAGGTTTATTGTAAAGGTTTATTTCCACCAGGTAAATGAAGCTCTCTGGGATCTTTCCTCCAACAGAGAGTTGAAACTTCCACAACTCAGAACCTAGACAGTAGGTCTTCTGAAAACGACACCTAAGAAAGACTGACCTGGAACCTGGTTGGAAGAGACCATACCAGGTCCTCCTCACTACCCAGGTGGCAGCCAAACTTCAGAGATTTGAACCTTGGGCCCATCTCTCCCAACTGAAAAGGGCTCTCCAGACTCATAAAACTGCACAGCCAGAGATCTGAAGTTAAAACTGGCCAGGGAGATGTCTCCCCAGAAGCAGACATCTCAAGGTAAACAGGTCTCCCAAGACCATGGATCAGGACTTTCACCTCCAACACAAAAACTTTACATTTTTGCCTATTTGCTATCTGCTTTTTCTCTCTGTTAATGGTTGGGAAGACAACACCTTAATTAGGAGTTCTCCAACAGCAGGAAACTTCACTGCTGAATTTACTGATGGTCAAGCTAAATAACCATGAGTACATGAAGGGAGGGGCCCCTTAGTTCACCCTATGAGCAATTTCACTGGAATCCCAAATGCCACTGTATGCCTGAATTGTTCTGCAGGTCCCTTTTATAAAGTTAAAACACTGAATCCACATACCTCCTTTCCTTACCTCAATTTATCCCAACCCTGGGATGGGAAAACGAGATGCACTGAATATGTACATAAAAGATACAGGCGGCGTAAATCAGGTCACTTGTAGGCTTGCAGTCAGGACCATATATTTAGATAGTCTTCCAATATGTGATAATACCATATTTGAGTCTTGGTTGAATGATGCTAACACACTGAATTTCCCCAAAACAATGGGATTATTTTATTGATATGCTAATACTTACAGGGGAACTCTATGTACACCTCCCAGCTACTCCTTTTTATGTGGAGGTTTGGTAAAGGTCCCTGTGCTTGGGCAACTCAGTCTTGAGAGCTGGAGGAAGAAAGGACAATGTGCTCTTGCTGTATTTATTGTTCCAGTGTCCCTTCATGACACCTCAAAAACTCACCATTGGTCCATTCCCTTGTATTTATACTATTGACCAAAAAGAAGTTTACCAGCAGATATTAACCCCTCCAGATGGGCGTCATTTGGACAGTCCCTTCCTCTGTGGCTTGGAGTTGGTACAAACATGATTATAGAGACTTAACTCTGGCAACCACTGCTGAGTCCACTCCTAAGGCCATGGCAAGACAACAAAGTTCCTAGGCTCGCTTGCTAAGTTGGTTTCAGATAATAGAATTGCTCTGTATTACTTGTTGGCTGAACAAGGAGTCTGTGCCATAGCAAATATCTCCTGCTGTACCTGAATCAATACCTCTGGTATTACTGAAATGCAATAAACAAACAAACAAATAACAAGCTATGTGGCTAAAACAGGTTGATGCCTCATCAGGTACATATCTGATTTATCTGACACCTGGTTTGGTTCATGGGGCCCTGGCTAAGAAGTACCATCCTCCTAAAAGTCATCATTGTAACCTCCCTGGTGTGCTGTGTTCTCTCAGATTTAAATGCATGTTTGCAGCCATCAACAACACATCAGATGGTCTCACAGCACTTAAGAGAAACAGAAACAAGATGAAAAACAGGATAAACAGCAAAAGCAACTCTTCCATGAATCTGACATTGTAACCTATGAGTTTCACGGTGAGAAAAGAGCAATTTAACTCTGAGAGTGGCATTAATACCAAATTTCTGGTCAATCTCTCGGGTACAAGGGGTTTAACAAAAGGGGAATTGTTAAATTAATTAAATAAGAAGGCCCTGGCTGGGTGGATTGGTTGGTTGGAGCATTGTCCCGATATGCCAAGGTTGCTGGTTCAATCCTCAGGTCAGGTGCATGCAAGAATCAACCAGTGAATGCATCAATGAGTGGAACAACAAATGGATTCTCTCTCTTCTCTCTCATCAATTAAAAAAAAAAAATTGTAATTAATTAAACAAGGAGGCCATTCACCTGAGGTGGCTCTAATGCCGCAAAAGCCAAACCTAAGTATAGCCAATCACAAATAGCCGACTGGGGTTTAAGTTCCAATCAATCATTTCCTTACTTTGCTTCCACGTTTTCTCTATAAAAATTCTTCCCCAGCTCCCAACAATGGAGTGCTTCTAACCACTTCTAGTTTTGTGCTGCCCAGTTTAATTTTTGCTCAAATAAATTCCTAAAATTTTAATATACTTCAGTTTATTTTATTTTTTTTTTAATATATCTTTATTGATTTCAGAGAGAGGGAGAGGGAAAGAGAGAGTTGAAACATCAATGATGAGAGTCGTCACTGATCGGCTGCCTCCTGCACGCCCCCTACTGGGGATCGAGCCCGAAACCTGGCACGTGCCCTGACCGAGAATTGAACCACAAGCTCCTGGATCCTAGGTCGATGCTCAACCGCTGAGCCATACCCGGCCAGGCCAGTTTATCTTTTAACAAACCTCTTCAAAGGTTTTTCTAAATAAAAGATGATAACCACCAAAATTCTTACAACACTCCTTACAGAGATTTAAACTTGTTCCACTACACCTAGTCAATGATTTTACAATAAATAGAACCAGCAGCTGCTACTTTGCCTATCTGCAAAGGTGAGACAACTAAAACACCCAAAATTTAGGGCACACCCAGCTATTAATCAGGGTCTCATTCCCAGCCGTGTGCTCTGGGCACGAGATCAGCAGTGCCAAATCTTTTCCAGTAAAAGGATTCCTTGTTAAAGGTTTAAAATTTCCCACTGTATGACATGGGGAGTAAAAGAAAGTTTTGGGTTTGTGTTTTTTTTTAAACATATCTTTACTGATATCAGAAAGAGGAAAGGAGGGGGGAGAGAGAGAGATAGAAACATCAATGATGAGAGAGTCACTGATGGGCTGCCTCCTGCACGCCCCCGACTGGGGATCGAACCTGCAACCAGGCCATGTGCCCTGACCGGGAATTGAACCCCGATCTCCTGGATCCTAGGTCTATGCTCAACCACTGAGCCATGCCCGGCCAGGCAGAAAGTATTTTTAATAACTTGGGGAGAGGGAACAACAATGAATTCGGAGAATTTTAAATGTATTTGTTCATCATTAATAGCATGGAGGGAACATTATATATAACACATGAGGTACCTGACTTTACTTCGCCGAGAGACAATGCCAACTGAGCGTATATATCACAACTGTGCACCAGACCAAACAGCATATGGATTTCAACAGGTCAAAAACATCATTGGTTCAAACGTAACCTCAACATGGAAAAACAAGGACTCTCACACCTCTTATCATTGGTTTCAACTAAAATAACAAGCTTTAGAGCAATGCTAGAGAGACAGATGCCAGAGACAAACAGAAACAAAAGCCTAGAAACTGGCCCATGTCCATATGGAAGGCCAGTGTTCACTGTGTGTTTTCATATTTAATACCGATACCATAATCAGGACTTCGATACTTTGGGTGAACTCCAAATGCATCCATAAATCTCATGCATTTATCTCAAACTTCAGAGAATAATCTTATTTTTTGGATCACTTTCAAAGCAATCTTTTAATTTCAATAAAACGTTTCTTCAGGAAAGTGAAAACATTTTGATGCTAATTTGGAGACTGGTTGAGCTCTTTCTCACTTAAGGGGGAAAAAAGGCAGTTTAGCACAATTTTCAATGACCATCCAAAAAGCAGATAAGAAATGCACAGAAACACACACACAGGTGCACACACCCCCACTTAACCTCCTCCAGGCGTCTCATCTGACTCACAGAGCATGTGCAGAGACACTCAATTTTCTTAGTCACCTACTCACACTAACAAATGAACTCAGTAACAGAACTGAACAGAAATGTACACAGGGATGGCAATGCACAGAAGTAGAAAAATGTCCCTCTCTGTGCTAGTCAAGCAGGCTGTGTAAGCTGATGTCCACTCTGAAACAAATGAAACTTTAAAGAACAGCTTGGTAACTATTTTTCCTAGCCTTGTCCGCCTTTCCCTGAAAAGAACATTCTCTCAGATCCCTGTGGAAGTCTACAGATCCCAATTTGAGAAATGAGGCTATGATAATCCCCCTCATGGATGTATTTAATGGTCTTCAGGCAACACAGTTAGCAGACAGAAATGACCCAGAAGATAAGGGAATAATCTTTCTCTCCTCACACCTCATCATTAACCAATTCCATCCATACTTCTCTCAAAACATGTCTCAGCCCAACCAGGGTGGCTCAGCGGTTGAGCATCAACCTATGAACCAGGAGGTCATAGTTTGATTCCCAGTCAGGGCACATGCCCGGGTTTCTGGCTCAATTCCCATTGGGGAGGGGGGTGTAGAAGGCAGCTGATCAATGACTCTCTCATCACTGATGTTTCTATCTCCCTCTCCCTCTCCCTTCCTCTCAGCCTTTATCTCTATGAAATAAATTTAAAAATTTAAGTTAAATTAAAAAACATGTCATACATTTATTCCTTCCTATAAAATGTTACAGCCACCTCCCTAGACTGTGGCCACCATCACAGCAGGCCCTGGGCACGGCTCCTCACACACTGTCCTTCCCCCGTCCAGACTTTCACCTGAATCCATCCTGCCCGGTGGCCCCAAATTAATCTTCCTGAAACAGGTTTTCTTTTCCTCTCTCCTCTTTTCAAAACCTCAGAGGCCTTTCCACTACTTGTTTTGGGAAGGGGCTAAAGGATAGAAGCATCTAGCCTAATAGTCTACACACCCTCACTGACATCTGTGGGCCTTCTCTCCACCTGACTCAGACCCTGGATCAAAATACAATCACCCAGGACAGGCACTCAATGCCTTGAACAGCTAAGCTTCACTTCCACTCACTTTCATACTAAGTGTAGAATCACAGGCTCTGAGCGTGAATGCAAGGCCCTTACCTGTGATTGGAAACAAGGGAACTGACCTCTCTGTACCTCCGATGCTTCGTTTGAATGAGACAAGAATAACTCACAGGGCTGAGATTACATAAGATAAAGCACACAAAGAGTTTAGCACAGTGCCTGGCCCATAAAGGGCGCTATAAATGGTGGCTATTGTTACAAAAACTTAGAGCTACTTTTTATTTTTATATTTTAACTCTCGTTTAATCTACTTGACTATTGTATTCTTTACCACATACATTGTCTTTTCAACCTCTCAGCCTTACATAATGCCATTCCCATCCCCTGGAGTACATTACCATGAAATCTCCTGCCTTCCTTAAACCACAACTCAGGGCTCCCCTTCACTCAGTCAACAAATAACTAAGCATACAAGCACTTAAATAACCAAGTGCTGGGGCTTTCACAGCAAGCTAACTGCAAGTCTGAAAAGCACCCCACGGAAAAGCACCTCCTGCTCGGAGTGCACATAACAGGGTTTCAGTGGCCTGAGAGTCAAACAGGAACTTCCTGAAGAAGTGACCTTTGAGCTGAACTGAGTCAGAAATAGAGTTAACTAAGTTAGGAGGAGGACCCTTACAAGAGTAAGGTCAACATCTTACATAAAGTGATACAATATGATGAACTCTGAGAGACTGAAAAATTAGGGTTGTGTATTGTAACTCCTACAGCCATCACTAAAAAAATGCCTGTGTGAAGAGGTATAACTAAAATATCAAGAGGTAAATTAAAATTATTTTTTAAAATACTTTCAACAAGTAATAAAATGAAAACACAAATAGCAAAGTGATATACCTAAACCCAACCATATCAATAATTATATTAAAGGCTAATTAAATGTTAATGGACTAAGATTCCCAGTAAAAGACAGGGATTGTCAGAATGGATAAAAATGCAAAACCCAACTGTGGGGTGTTACTTTAAATATAAAGACAGATAAGTTGACAATAGATGGAAAAAGATAAATACAATGCAAACAATGAACACAAGAGGGCCGGAGTGGTTATATTAACATGGGTAAGGTAGGCTTCAAGATATCAAAGATCATAATGATAAAAGGGTGAGTTCGCCAGGAGGCTAACAAGCACGCATGTGTGTCCCTAACAAGTGAGGAGGAGAGGCAGGAAGAGCATGTGTGAAGGCCACAGGGCTGGGAATGAAGGAAAGAATGCTGTCCCGTCGGAGCAGAAGGCAGGCAGGTATGAGATGAAACTGAGCGGTGGGTGGGGACAGACTACACAGGTCTGTGGACCAAGCGAAGGACTCTGTCTTCATGATAAGAATGGTCAAGTGTTTTGTGCAGAGAAATCGCATCCTCCAACCTGACTCCGTCAGCAGTGTGAACAACTGACTGGAGGAGGGTCAGACTATGCGGGAGGCTGTGGGCACGGGGATAGGGACCATTCACCAGGCTCTCATAAGAGTCAGGACATCAGAGGATGGTAGTGAGGGTCAAGATGGTGGTGAGAGAAGTGGAGAAAAGGGAGGCTATGAAGGGGTATTTATGAGGGCTACTCAACAGGGCTTCTGTTGACGTGTTAGATGGAATGACGAAGAGTGAGGTTGTACGCTGGCTGGTGTGGCTCAGTTGGCTGTGTGGTCCTGTGCACCAAGAGGTCCCTGTGGGTTGCAGGCTCAATCCCCAGTAGGGGGCGTGCAGGAGGCAGCTAATCAATGTTTCTGTTTCTCTCTCTCTCTCTCTCCCCCCCCCCTTTCCTCTCTCTAAAATCAATAAAAACATCAAAAAAAAAGGGAGGCTGTCAAAAATGTCCCCCATATATCTGAGATGGTAACAGTTCAAGACAGGGTACAGGTGATCACCCAGGACAAGACCCACAAAAATCCAATATTGAGTTAATGGCCAGGTGGAAGAAGAAACACCTTCAAAGAAGACTGAGATGGCCTAGCCAGGGAGGAGGGATGGAAGCCAGGACTGCTGCACCTCAGGAGGTCTCGCTCCGCACCAAGGGAGAGAGCCACAGGAGCAAGTGCTGCTGGGAATGCAGCTGTCACCTGCATTCCCAGGGGTCTCAGTGGACCGACAAGGGCAGAGGCCAGCCTGGAAGGAGCAGAGGAAGGAGTGGGTAGTGAAGGAGACAGTGAGTACACAGGATGCTTTTGGGAAAGTATGGAGAGAGGGAAGACCTGGGACAATGGGGTCACAGGGTAGAGAGAGATCTAAGATGTGAGGATCTTGTGCTTGTTTTGAGGGCACCAGAAAACCCAGTGAAGGAAGCAGTTAAAGATAACGGTAGAAAAGGGAGATGGCTGGTAGCTTGAAGTTCCTGGGAACAAAAGTGGGGACCCAGGACCTCCTGAGCCAGGTACAGTGAACAGACAAACTCGGGACACATGGAGAAGAGTCTAGAAATAGGTCCTGCAGGCACAGTGCTGTAGGTTAAAATGTGTACCCCAAAAGGATATGTCAGTCCTAACCCCTGTGCCTGTGCAGAGGACCTTATTTGGAAATAGGGTGTCTGCAGACATCATGAAGTTAAGAAGAGGTTACGGTGAACTGGGCTGGGTCCTAATCCAACAAGGCTGATGCCCTTGTCAGAGAACAGACCAGAGAGAAGACAGGTAGAGGCTGGAGTTACTCTGCCACAGCCAAGAAATGCCCGGCCACAGAAGCTGGGGGGGTGGTGAGGGGGGGGGAGGCAAGGAAGGATCCTCCCCGAGAGCCTTCTAGGTGTGGCCCTGCCTTGGGATTGGACTTCCAGCCTCCAGAACTGGATGTATATCCAGTCATCCAGTTTGTGGTGTTTGGTCTTGGCAGCCCTGGGAGAGGAAAACATACAGGTAGGGGAGGCGGGAAGGGAAGCTCTGCTCTACCCCTCAGGGCAAGACCACCCTTCAAAATCAGGATGCAGCAAGGACCATCTATCTACAGAGTATGTGACTGAGAAAAGCAGCATCCCAGCCCTGTTTAAGCAGATACCAGCCCTGCAACACAGCAAAGGGGAGAAATTTGTTTGCATCCCTTCTAAATTAGGTGTTACTTAATAGTGGTTTGAGAAATTTAAAAAAGGAGGGGGGCCCTCCTGAAGAGGGCCCAGAGAATGGGCCAGACTGACTTAGGGGTGACAGGACTCCCCTAAATGGCAACCTAGCACCTCCCCATTCCCCCCCTCAACGTCTCTAACACGAGGGCCCTATTTGCATCAAAGCTACATCTTAAACTCAGCTCCATACTTCCACCCTCATCTGCATGGCTATTAATATTCACCCCCATCCAAACCACACCTGCAGGCCATCAATCACTAATAGTGGGACTCAGCGAAACCAAAAGTATACAACTCAACACAAAACACGTCCTGTCTTCACACACCTGTACCCTGGCCTTGACGCAGCACATTCAAGCCCATCCTCATAAGAACCAAATGGCCGTGGCAGGATGAGTGCCCATTTTACAGGGTGAGAAACTAAGGCTGAGACGTGGGCAGAAGTGAGATGCTTAAGGGGCCATGTAAGAATCAGGCCCCCAGTAGGTCCAATGTACTCTTCTAAGGCATCAAGGCCTTTGAGGAGTTAGTGTGGTCCCAACAAGCCTACACTGGAATCCCGCTGTCGTCTTCTCTGTGAAGCAGAGATACTTCCACCTTCGCATGCCCACTGTAAAAAGTGAAAACCACCTGTGAGGCGCACACCAAGTTCTTAACAAAATGAGATCCTCGTTGTCATTGTAATTGGATCTTTTGTATGGCCAGCACATAGAGGCCCAAACCACGCACATGGCCGGTTACTCAGTAACTTGCCACTGAACTGGATGAAATGCCCACCAAGGAAGACATGCTGCAAACACACACACACAGCTCGCAGATGGCCCAATTCCCCATGACAACCTCCCCCACCCCACCCATCAGTGGCCTGGGGAGACAGCCAGTCCCTCCTCTCCATTTTAAAGTGGGAGAGACTTGGCTTCAAATTACATCTAAATATACTTAGCATTTATTCCACTCTTACCTAAATTATTATATCCCATTAATTCATATTCAAATCACATCCAAGCCCAAGCCACCCTCACTATCAAACACCTGGATGTGGCTCTCAGAAAAGCTGCAGGAAAACTGCCAGAGAAAACACTTGAACCTTAGATTTGCATAATCATAACGCAGGAAGGAGGACTGGAGGTGTCCAGCACTTTAACTCGCCCAGAATTCTATTTAAGACAGTCTCAAAAGGCAGTGTTCTCCTCAGAGCACACCCTCCCACCCCCCCAACTCCCAGGTAAGGCTGCCCGGACAACTCTTGCACTGTGACCGCATCGAGTGTAAACTTCCTGTAAATCCCATTTTGCTCTTAGTACTGAATCTTCCTCCCGCTGCGCTGGGTGATCTGAGGCAGGGAGAACACTCTGAAGTTAACTGTCTAGGGAGCTGACGCACACTCACCCCAGCCTGGTCCCGCCTGTTACCCTCTGACCCCGTCTAACTCCACCCCTGACCCCACACCAGGCGCAGGCTGCAGGAAGGCACGCTGCGGGGACTTCCACCAAGAGAACTGCACGTTCCCGCACGAGAAAAGCTTGCCTGGTGAGGCGGCTGACACGGTGCAGGACAAACCAGGTAAAACGCAAACACTTACTGCCCGCTTGGGAGAAAGAACAGAAACTGGGCATATCTCTTTTTCGTTGGTGGTGGTGGAGAGTTTGTTCATTTGTTTTAGGTCAGTTGCTCGAAAACAGAGAGGCTACACCTACAATTTTGAGCCAAGAAAACAGATGTCCCCGAGTCCACCTCCGAAAATATAGCCTGAACATTAGCCTCTGGGAATACCCCTCAGCTTTCACCCTATTTATTTTCAGGAGCTTAGCCAGCCTTCCATGCAATTCTGGCGATGAACCGCCACCAAAGCAGCCCATGGGGGGCGGACACCAGGTCCTGAGGGCATGGATAGAGGTATAAACCAAAGGCACACGGGCCCTTTTGGTCAAAGCTCTTCAGTAAACCAGTTCACGCCCGAAGTCCCAGGGGGAGTGCGGAGGGGGAGTCCAAACGTTTCTCCCAATTCAGCAATCCCGCAATTCCAGACACTTGGTCAGACCACCAAAGACAGAGCCCACAAAAACGTGTGACTCTGAGGTCCTCAGGCACAGCACCTCCATCCCAGCTGCGCAGTGTCCAAGACGCCCGAGTGTTTTTCACACTCCTCTCTTCCTTCCCTTTGACCAATTTGTCACCAGCTGCCCACTCTTCTCCAGTCCTATTTAAAGCCCTGACCAGTCCGGCTCTTTTTACTTCATGCTTCGGTTACCAGAGCCGCCTCCCTCGCAGCCTCCCCGGACTCCACTCTCCCCCCACTGGATTTATGAGACATGAGCTAGTGAGATAAATCTGACAGCAGGACCTCGTGAGTTGTCACCGCCCCCTGCGCCCCAGCCTGCCGGGACTCCAGGCCTGATCTGTTGTGCCTCACTCATCCCACCTCCCAGCCTTTCCTTACGAAAGGGGGCAGCATGTCCCCACTCACTCAGATCCTGCCCTCACACCCTCCATCCTCTGATGAGGCCTCCAAGTATCCCGACCCTCTTGTCTGAACTCAGACGGCATTCTCAGCCTCACCACACAGGGCGCGAAGGCTGCCGCAGGGGCTCAGAAGCCCAACTCCATCGGTATGTGGCTAAATGACCTTGGGCAAGCTAAGTGAGCCCCTCTCCGTGCCTCGATTTCTTCGCCTGTGGAAAAGAGGTCATCGCACCCACCTCAAAGGTGTTTATGAAGCCGGCGCAGAGCCCAACATGGAAAACATTCAGAACAGCCAGCACAATCAACAGCGAGCGCTCCCATCACGGAAGCTGTAGGACATACGATCCCTCAACTTTCAAACAAATAAAACTGATACATTAGTCATTTCTCAACTGCTTTATGTGAACAAGGTGTTAATTTCTAGAGCAGCGCTCTCAGAGTGTGATCCGAAACCGGTACGGGGCCCAGCAAGGGCCGCTCAGGGGCTGAGCGGGAGCGCTCGGAAACCGGCCACCGAGGTCCCCCAGCGTCTCGTTTCTCTAGTAACTCACTTTCGTCATATATTTAGATCAGTGCGACAGATTGAAAATTAATTTTAAAAAGAAAAACGCATCCTTCACCACAGATATTTTGAGAAGCACTGTTGCAGAGGGGACAGAGAGCAGGCTTCCATTCCTCTCCTACACCCCCACACTGACTAGTGGGAGGCATCTGTGTATCGGGTACTAGGTAAACAAAAATATAACTCCAAAAACATTCTGATTATTTAACGATGACTTAAAAGTAGATCTCATATGAGAGTAATGTAAACAGTGTCTCCAATTCATAATTTTCTTTTGAGAGGGAGGTGACATTTAATTTCAAACTGACCAGAGTAAAAACAGCTCTGACCAGAAAATATTTTCCATACTGCCCACTAGCATAGCACAGTGTGTAGCGTCAAAAAAACAAAACAAAACAAACAAAAAAATGGAGCAATGTC
This sequence comes from Miniopterus natalensis, assembly GCF_054644295.1. Classification (NCBI taxonomy): domain Eukaryota; kingdom Metazoa; phylum Chordata; class Mammalia; order Chiroptera; family Miniopteridae; genus Miniopterus; species Miniopterus natalensis. The sequence continues at coordinate 10,605,099 of NC_142086.1, read as the reverse complement.
AATATTAACCTACCTTAGGGAACTCAGAAGAAAGATAAATTATTTAGCTCAGTCTTGGACATAGTTTTGATGTCTTTACATAAACCAGAATCTTAGCAAAAAATTCCAACAACACTTCAGACAAAACACATTTTTATTTGTTTTTCCCTGTGGCCAATGCCTTAAATAGTCCTACTCTCAACAACTTCACTAGGTTAATCCCTGAATGAAATGGCTGGAAAAGGAAAGCAGCAAACTCTACTAAATTTTAATTGACAAGACGGTGTGTGCACAGCTGAGTTGAGGCACACTGGATGTGGGCTGAAGACGGAGTTTATTCTTGCTGAGGAAAATCTCTGCACCTTCAAACTGACTGGACATTCCTGTAGAAAATTCCTGGTAAACAGGGACCCCCCACAGCAGTCCTGCCAACCCCCTTTCTCGGAGTCAGCGATCCGGAACACACTATATTTAAGGCTTCACTCCCCTAGGGCCTGATCCCGAAGCCAGGGCCAAGCAGGTCCCTTTTCCTTCCAGCAGGTTTCCATCTCTTCCTCTCCCTCAACTGTCCCCAAAATCTGTAAACACATTCAAGTTTATAGATTCAATATACTCTTCTTGCTTTACTCTGAAAATGGGGTCCTAATTCCCCATCTCTGTTTCCTTGCCACTGGAAAACGCCCACATTTCTGAAGATTTTCTGATCCCTCGAGAGCACTGCCTGCTCCCTCACTGGTTTCCGCCACCAAGCTGAACCTTTCACTGACCTGCCTGTGGGCAGGACCGCCAGCCATACGTGCACCAAAGGTCCTCAACGGTGGGAACAAGGTTTCAACGCTTCCCGGCATTCCCGTGCCCTGCACTACATCTTGATTTACCAGGTTTCTAATAACCGCCAGATCCTGTCAACAAATAGTTAACTCCTACCATCTACCTCTCCTTGCCTCTGCTATCAGTGGGGATAAAAGGGACCTGCTCCCTGCCTCGTGGAACTTACAACGGCTGGGGACAGAGCAGATAAATATCAAATACAAACTGTTGCGTGCTAAAGAGCAAACCATCACTTTGCAGTGACAAACAGAGTAAGGCAAGCGGGCCACAGGAGCCACGCGTGCGAAGGTCCTGAAGAGCGAGGCTGCTAACCTAAGAGGAGGCCAGCGTAGCCAGAGCCTCGCCCCAGCAGCTCTGCCTTCAGGCCACTGTCACACAGCACCACCTCCCTGCAACCGCTCTCCTCGGAGGTCCCGCCAACAGCCAGGAAGCCCGGCGCATCCTCGGCGTCAGCCTGCTCCTCCACCTACCCGCACTCTCAACCGGCAGCACAGCCAGGGCTTCAGACAGCTGCGAACATGTCACCCAAGCCCAGGCCTCCTGCTTCCACTGCTCTACATCTCAGCCAGGTTCCCGGAGACATCTCAAATGGAAAACACTCGGAAAGGAGCGCATTCTGTCCCCCCTCCCCCACCCCCCAGCCCCTGGAAGAAACCAAACATTCTTTCGTTCCGAATGGTCTGTTTTGGGACTGCCATCAATCTTCCTACCAACAGTGAAAGCCAGTGATGCTCCACGTCCAAGACCACTGCGGTTCCCAAGAACTTTCTGACTACTAAACGTGTCCACGTGAAGCCAGAGTTCCTCCGTGTTCTTCAGCCAGAGCAACATATTGTAACAGACTGAATATGGAAGTCGATGTGAGAATCCAGGCATTAAGGAGGTTTGCAAAATGTAAAACAATTTTTACTATTTTGTTTGGAAAAATGGTTACTGTTCATAAAAAAAAAAAAAAATTTTAACATTGAATTAGTTTATTATTTTTAAATGCACTAATATGTACTTCTAAAATTTCTCAGTTTTTATTTTTATTACAGTAAACAGTCAGATATAACCTACATAAACAAAAGCTCTATGGGATCCTCAAAAATGTTTATGATTATAAAGGGGTCCTAAGGTCAAAAAGGTTTTAGCCTCACCTGAAAATGCTGGTATGTTTTTATACTCACCACCCGCTCTTCCATACTGTGTCCACCGTGCCACCCAAATAACCTCTTAAATCCTCTCTTCCTCTTTCCTCCCAAGCTCCCCAAACCCCAAAAGCCAAACAGATCCCCAATGATGCCCACATCAAGTCCTGGAACCTGTGAGTGGTACCCCATTTGGAAAAGGGGTTTTTGCAGATCTTGAGAGGAAATCATCCTAGATAATCCAGGTGGGCCCTAAAGCCAATAACAAGTGTTCTTATCAGGAACTTGCAGAAGACACAACACACAGAGGAGGCAGCCACGTGAAGACAGAGGCAGAAAAGAGACTGGTGTGGCCACAGAGAGGCCACGGCACACCTGGATCCACCAGGGGGGGAGGAAAGGAAGCGTTTTCTCCCTAGAGCCTTCGTGGGGTGCGACCGTGAAACCTACTGACACTTTCTTCGGACTTCTGCTCTCCAGACTGTGAAACAATAAATTTCCGTCATTTTAAGCCTCTGGTTTATGGTAATTTGTTACGGCAGCCACAGGAAACTAATACACCAACCACCAGGTCTGTGACCACCTAGATAGTCAGTCTTTGCCTCATTGTGACCCTCAGAGCCACTGTTCCCTCAAACGGTGACCCTTAGTCATCTAAAATCGCATTCCCTTAGCACCCTTGAATGGCACCTCATCGCCTCCACCATAACATCTAAATGCCTCAACACACATACAAAGTGCCCATAACCTGTTCCCACCTTTCTTTCCTGCTCCAACCTGGCTGCCCCACACCTACAACCCCCGACTCCCTACCCCAGGCCCACAGCTCAGAGCAAACCCCATGTTCCTTCGGGCCTGTGACCCTTGGCCCATGCTGGTCCCTCTTCCCTGAATCAATTTCCTCCCACGTTCTCAGCCCCACCCACTCCTACACATCCTCCAAGTTCCTATTCCTCTGGTGGGTCCTATCAAAAAATGGGCCACTCCTTCCTGCTGCCACAGCACTCTGTCCACTCCTCTCAAAGAACATACGAAAAATTCTATTCCTCGCTCACCAGCTGACCACATCCAATGCTCCAAGCATTCCTTTATTCTTACACTCACTCATAAAAGAAACCCTGGGTACTAGGTATGGGTTGAGCACTGTGCTCAAAGCCAGGCACACAGCAGGAAAAAAAAGTCCTGGGCCCTGTGATCACCAAGCCACAGGTGGCGAAAGGCCTGCAAGGTGCTCGACAATATTGGGTGAATGACTGAATTTGCTGGGCAGGCATATACATAGTAATGTTTCCCTCAAAACATGGAAAATAAAACCCAGGGGCTAAAGTTTTTCTTCTCAGGGCCATAGTACTGCACAAGTAAGGGGAAGCCATTAACAGAATGCCGTGTTAAGTGTTGCTCCTGGGAAGGGGGCAACTGGTACACCTTGTGTGTTTGTATCTCCAAGAAAGCTACCCAACCAATAAAAAGAAAACTCGACAGGAATCTTCCCCTACATATGCATTGCCCGGAAATGCCAATGCCAGGGCCATTTATGCCAGAGGCCATAGAAGGACTGGGAATCTTCCACCAAAACCACAAAGACAAGAGTGCCTGAGCTTCCGGGGTATTCTTCCCTCACCCGGGAAACACCACACAAGGGTCTGCCAAGCTCAGAGAAGGTCAGATGGTGAGCTGAGCAGTCCCGGCTCTCACAGAGACACTGGATGCCCTACAATGCAGAGCTATTCTCATTGCCAGGGCAACGTGAGGGTGTTTACCAGCAGCGAGGCTGTTTACAGAGGGAGGCCAAGTAAAGCTGCAAGAACAAATCAGGGCACACAAGTGCGTGGCCCAGATCTGCCTTAACAAGTCACTTTAACCTCTTTGGAACTCAATTTCCTTTTGTATTGAATGACAAAGTTAGAATGTCCCTAAATTTCATTCTAGCTCTAAACATACCTGGTTTCTCCAAAAAACAGTACAGACCCGCAGAATCTTCCTCTCCAAACAGAACAGGGCTCTCCCTCCCTTCCCAATAAAACTCTTTTTGCCAAAAGTGTAAATAAATAAAGGATCTGCTTCCACATCCCTCTGCATGGGAGAGGCCCTGGGCAGGGCTCACAGTGCTGCCTAAGGGACACCATGCAGGCGGCCCGCTGTCTCTCCACTCTGCACTCATGAGGCCAGAGAGTAGGAGAGCTCTGGAAATGTGTATTCTCTGAAGAAAGGGGCTCATGTTGTGATGACTTGAGGGTGCCAAAATTTAACTGGGAAGTACCATGACAACACTAGAATGCTTTCAGCTGCAAGAAAGTGACAACTGGTCCAGCAATGGCTAAACCCCATGGACATCTACTGTTTTACTTAACAAAAAGTCCAGGCAGAGGTGGTCCCTAGGTCAGTTCAGTAGCTTTAACAATTTCATAAAGCCACTCAATCATGTCCTCTTTGTGCCAGCTTCTCATCCACAGGCTTGTGGCCTCACGGTCACAGAGAGGTACCCCAGCTCTACCTACAGCATCCTCTTACTTCTTTTCCAAAGACGGGAAACTAAGGAACTATCAGCACTCTCCCCCTGTGCCTGTATTTTTTTTCAGCAAGGCAAGAATTCTTCTCCAGAAGCCCTGTAGTAAATTTCCATTAAATGTCTTTAGGCAGAATTAAGAACTGCTTGCTCCAAGATGCAAGAAAGGCTTGGAAAGTGAGGATCTGGCTTTTCTTAGAAAATTTTTTTGTAGGAAGTAGATAAGGGAAACCTAGGATAAGAAGGATGGTGAAGCAGCCAGCCAAGTGTCTGTGACGTACAACTTGACACAGTGGTGTGCTGGCAAGTGCTTCATAACCAGCTTTGGGGGAAAAGCAAAACAAAAAACTAATTTGTAGCATCTGCCAATTTCCTTGGTGTAAATACTCCCATTATGCCGGATTTCAAGCTGCCAACATAATATTAACCAGTTCACAAAATTCCTGAAATTTTAATACTTAGCTGGTACAAGCCTACTCCAGCATACCACTGAACGTATACCTCACATTTGGTAATAATTTAAGTTTACAATGCTCCTTCACATTTAAAACACTCTAGATGATTCTGTAGTGTTCTCCCACCTCACAGGTGAGGAAAAGGGGACAGCATCCCAAATCACACAGCACAAGTGGCAGAACTGAAATACTCACGTTAAGAGCCCTCACCCCAACCTCACCAAACTCTGCAGCATCAGGTGCATAAGTGTCTATATCTATGTCCTACAAAATCCCTCAGGCTGCCCATCAGCTAAAGGGGCTCTAGTTTGGTTTGGAACCAGCAACAAAAACCCATTCCTGTAAACTCAAAGTTACCTAAAAATTATTCTCTAAGTTATTTTCTCCAATGACAATAGTAGCACATGGTTATTGGTATAGCCTGGAATACAGATTAGTAAAAAAAGAAAAAAAAAATCACCCCTAATCTCATCCTCAAGAGATAACTGTTTGCATGTGGGTGATAATCCTTCTAGAACATGCAGACATACAGGGTGGGGCAAAGGTAGGTTTGCAGTTGTTAGTACGTGAAACACAGTTTATTCTTGTATTATTATTTACTAATTATTGTAATACGATACGAACAACTTTCCATACGAACAACTGTAAACCTACTTTTGCCCCACCCTGTATATTTTTTAAGTAGAAATCATGCTATTTTTTAACATGACATTTTTCTTTGTTATGTACATTTCCCAAGACAGAGAGAAGCAGGTTGGAGGTTGGTATAAGGAGCTCTGTTGTCACCACCACGGAGCTTCAGAAATTATCTAAAGACAATTAAAAGTCAGTTGTTTCCACTTCCCTTCTCTGGGAGGAATGTGTAGGAAGCAGGCCTCTCCCTCCGGCTTTCCCCACTCAGACCTCAAGCTGAGCCAGCCCCTGCAGCACTCCGGAGAACACAACTACAGAGAACTCTTCATGCCCACTCTTTTCAGGGATCCCTCCAACTTCCCCAATTCCTGCCTTGCCTGTCAAGAAGCTTCACAAGTGGGGTGCAGAAGCTCATTAACTACATCACAATTCCTGGAGCTGGCAGCTTCCACTTAGTCCACTCTTCTACTTCTGCTCTGCTTCCAGGTCTACATGCACACGCCCACTGGAGGCCCCGCTGACTGGTACAACTAAAATCCCAGGGCTGTGTTCACCCACATCTCCCCCTGCTTAGTCCCTGGTCAATGCAGCAACTTCCACGCCTCACTTCCTGGTCCTCCAACTTCCTAAAGGACCACACTTCATCTCCACGGTGCCAGCCCAAGTGAAATACCCCAAACTGGAGGATGGTGGCAACACCCCAAGTTAGCAGCTTTACATGAGTCCCCAAGGTGCCCAGTTGAGGCCCAGCCCCAGAGTCAAACAGAAAACTCTGCAGCCCAGAACCAGTTCAAAGAATATCCTCATGGGACAAAACAAGAGCTGCTCCCCAGTGTCCCAGTTTAGCCCAGTGCATGGAGGAGGGAGCCACCGGTGGGTATTTAAAGACCTCTCATAGACTTCTCTGCTATAGATCATGCACAGCTGACAGAAAACAAGGCGAACCATGGGAGAAAGTAGCTAAGCTCATCTGCACTATTTTGTTACAAAAAGTTCTAACACTTCAAACAGTGTATTTGTCTAAGGATTTTAATAAATCAAAGAGTGGGGCGCAGGTGGGAATAAGGGAGGGTGGTCTACAGGGTTCTCTGTATATAAAGACACACACTGCAACAATGAGAATCAAACTTACTGTGATTAGGAGTCACCTAGAAAGCTGGTTTAAAATGTAAATTCCTCAGCCTCCTCCCCAGAAATTCTGACTCGGCAGGTCTAGGGTGGAGGTGAGGCATTTTATCTGCTTTCTTTTTTTCTATTTTGTTCATTAGATTCCACATATTAGTGAGATCATATGGAACTTGTCTTTCTCTGACTGGCTTACTTCTCAGGCATCTTTGATTCTGCTGCAGGTGCACGGCCAACCCTGAGAAATGACAGCCACCTGGGTTCCCCATTGTAGGCCACAAAGTTTGGGTGGAGACACTTCTGTGAGCAGCAGGAAGCAGCAGGACCAGCGCTTCCTGCACAGATTCTGGCCTCCGAGACTCAGGTGGCCAGAATCAAGCACGCAGATGCCCCTCGGGGAATACTGGTATTCAGGCAGGTCTCTGATGGGGCCAGTTCATCTCAGGGGGGAGCTTTCGCCCCAACCACCTCTGTCTTTTGGTTCCCCCAGGCAACTGGCCAACCTGTCCTCTCTTACCAGGCAACTTTCTCAAATTCTCCCTCTCGAAGATTATAAAGAGACAAATGTTCACCTCCCCTCACCCAACCTCCCCAGCTGTCTCTAAAATAAGCATTTAATGTTTTAAGAGTTTTAGATGCTAACGAGAACAGTCTTTGCCAACATAAAATATGTATTGGGACAGTTAAAATGTTATAAATACAACTGCTCAGTAAGAGTTCTTTGTGCATTTCATTAATTTCCTCCACAACTGTTTACTGAGCACCTGCTCTAATCACAGGCACTTGTCAGCTCATAACCGTGGACGCCCCGGACAGGCCCTGCTCTCATGCCGCCTGCATCCTCTAGTGGAAGGAAGGCCATGGAGTAAATAAGCAACCTCGCAACCGACTTTCAAACAATGACAAGCACTACAAAACATCTAACACAAGGGAATGGGCGAACAAGGACAGGGGAAAAGGGTGGGAAGCCCCAAGAGCCAAGTGACAGAAAACATGGCCATAGTGACAGCAAGTGACAGGAACCTAGACACAAAAGAGCTGTACCTGCTGGAAGGAAAGAGAGGTGACCAGCGGTCAGCCAGGAGGGGGATGAGCAACTTAGGAAAGGTTGACTTGGGTCCAGAGGCCCCATATCAAGGGCAGGGTCTTGTAGATGTTATTGTAAGTACAATGGGAATCCCTGGGATCATTTAACAAGGGGGACAGGAGATGGTTACACTAGTAGTAGCTGGCCGGTACTGACCACTGTGGGTGTGCCAGGCATGGCTCAAATCTCATTTTATCTTCCCAACAATGCCATGAAGTAAAAACAATACAGACACTGTCATTCCATGGGTAAGATCTGAGCCAAACAGGCAGTAAGTGAAGGAGCCAGAACTCAAAGCCAAGTACCGGGCTACAGACAGTGGTCGCGAGAGCGAGCGGGGGCTGGGCTGTAAGCTAGGTAAGAGGTTTGTACTTTAGTCCAAGCGTAATGAAAAGCCACTGGAGAGGGACTGAAATTTCCTGACTCATTCCCTTAGATCTTCTGGGAGAAGCCCACCAAACCCTGGCTGAGCTAAGTGCTAAACCAAACTACTACAACTTCAGCCAGACACAGATGTCTAATCCCGCCCTACCTGCGTCGCAGAGCTCTCCAGCCCCTGCAGAACTGGGTATCTTCTCCTCTCTAGGCCAGGATTCTCAAAGTGGCGCCCAGACCGTAGCATCAGATCACCTGGGATCTTGTTAGAAATGCAAATTACGGAGCCCACCTGAGACCTACTGAATCTGAAAAACCCAACCACCTGTTCTGAAGCCCTACAGCTGTGCTGGGTTTTCCACACCCAGCCACCATCACCACCGCGGCCACCACTCCATTCCCACCCACCCCAAGTCATGCTGACTTGCCCATGGGCAGCTTCCGCACTGCGCACTGGGCAGTCCTCCCCCTGGGTTCTGCTAGTGGGGCTCTATGATTCCTGACGCCTGGAAATCTCCCTTTTGCCCCAACTTACTTTTCCAACGAATTTGCTTTCCTGAAAATATTTACTATTCATCTGGTTAGGCCTCTTCTGCCCCAGGGAAAACCCCTCCTCCCTGCTTCCAGAGTTTAACTTCGCTTTCAGCCTTGTAGCCTTAAAGGTAGAGGTGAAGGGTAACTTCTGCCTTAACCTCGATCGCCCCTAATGCCCCTCAGTCACCAGATATTCTCTTTTCATTCATTCATTCCCAATTTCATTTACATGCTCCAAGTATGCATGCCCTCAGCATCCCAGGGACTGACTGTGCGAGATGCCAGGTACTTCAGTGATGCCTGAGACAGCTCTCATCCTTGAAACTTACCCTCTAGTGAGGGGGTGGCAACATGCAAATAAACACATACTCACAAATTATATATTTATACTAGAAAGGCCTCTCAGGTGGTCACTGGGCTGAGACCTAAGTGATGAAGCAGCAGGCCTGACGGTAATTTATAATAGCAAATATTTGGGTATTGAATTCATGCCAGACTCTAGTCTAAGTGCTTTACAAGTACTATCCATGTAGGTGGTGTTCCCAACCCCACTCTGCAGGAAGGAATACTGAGGCACGGGGAGAACAGGAGTATGGAAACAGCAGAGCCAGGATTTGAACCCAGGCAGACTGGCTCCAGAGCCCACCCTCCTAACCAAAGGATAAGGTAAGAAGGTTAGGGTGGAATGGTGGAGGTAGGTAGGCAGACATGTGTCCAGCAGACAGAGCAGCATGTGTAAGAGTCCTGGGGCAGCCAACAGCAGAAAAGTTAGCCGGCAGCAGAAAGGAGGCCGAGCACACTGGTGAAACTGGGAAGCAGTGCATCGATTGGAAATATGGTTGGGAACTGGACTAGACCAGGTGTCCTCACAGATGTATTATGAGGTGTAAGGGCAAAGAAGGAATCAAGGATGATGCCTAGTTTTCTCATTCCCTGTTTTCAAGGCATAAAGTCAGTTTATGTTCCAGAGGGCAAAGCATTACAACACAATATATGATAAAGTCCTGTGGAGTGCTGACCCGCAGCACTCTCCCCAGTGAACATAATCAATCCATCAGCAGGTTAAAGCTTCCAGCTCTCCCTCCCCCCATACTCCTCCGTGAGGGGTGGACATTCAAAGGTCCCATCCTAACCCCTGGGAGCTGATGTCCAGAACACTATTAGCACTGAGGGCTTTTCTCATGCAAAGATATGCTAATTTAATACCAGGTTCTCTAATTTTTCTGAAGAAGCACAATTATACTAATTTACAAATGAGAAGTTATACAGCTTGCCCAAGGCCACACAACTGCGAAGAGGCTGAACCAGAATCCATATCCAGGTTTGTCTGACTGGGAAGCCCACACTCCCTCCATTAATCAGCATTTCCCAGGAGGCAGAACACACAATGATTTTAGGTGCACAGGTGAACTTTTTAAAGTTTCAATATTATGGTCTTGTTTCGATACTTGTAATCATGTGTGTGTGTGTAATGTCAAGTAAATAAAAATAAAAAATATGGACACATGAAACAGATTTTATACTTTATATATATGAGATATATATATCTCATCAAGTTCATGACTTCACATGTGGACATGAAACATAAAAGGTTTCTTTAAAGTTAATTTAAAGAAAACATTAGAATAAAAGAACAGGTGATACAGAGTTAGGCTAGAAATTCTGAAGCAATACATAACTCACTGAAGCTTGTAAAAAACACTGCTCACAACACCACCACCCAAGAACAGCCAGGCACCTGTTCCACACTGACTCAAATTTGACTGCAGTCACACATAACTCTGACTCTGCTTCAGAGAGAGAAAATGTGGCTGCCTTGAGGAAAAGAGAGTAACATCAGAACAACACAATTTAGCATAAATCATCCTTAACATGGTACAGTATTGGGTCCTGACAAATTCTGGTTGGTGGTCCAACTCCTCTGCTTATTCACCACACACCCTGATTAAGTCAGGTCCCCTTTCCTGGACCTCAGTTTCACTTTGTCAAAGTTATAAAAAGTAGACTCTAAGGTCACTTCCAGTTTTAGAATTCCATAAAATGTTGTAAAATTCTAAAATCCCAAATTATTTTTTCTAGAATCATAGAAGACCCAATCCTGAATGAGTGTCAACCTCAGAAATAAATGGCCACGTGGCATCGCAGGCCGCCATCCTTAACTGGGAAGATGCTACCAATTATGCTGCCCTCTAGAAAGATGTAGCAAGACATGAATTACAAGATGATAAATATCAGCCAGTCAATGTACCTACCCCAAACAAAACTTTAAGAATGTCCTGCCACTAATTTTTAAGTTAACTTTCTTTATACTTAGCTTTCTTCATACTCAGCCCTTCACCTGCTGTTTCCAGTCCTTAACAATTAACTTTATTCTGAGTCAAGGAGAAAAACCGGCAAGAAAGAAATCGAAAAAATCTCACCAAACTCCTACCCTCATATGTTAAGCTTCACTGAGAACCACCTGTAAAATCTTCCCAGTTCGATTGGAATTACTCCATGGAGGGACAGACGCTAAAACATGTTTAATGTGCTAAACATCTAAAAGAAGTTGTCACTCCTTATTTTTCAGAAACATTGTTAAAAAACAGTTGGGCCAGAACATTTTTCTCTATTACTGAATTAGATACATTTATCAAAAGGGAAGTCTTAAGGACCCCTCCTTGCCTTCTTTACAAAGCCCTTTCTGTGATGTCTGTGGGCCTGTAAACTTTTAATAGAGGGTTTTTAGATTCCCAGAAAGAAGTTCTGAAATGTGCTCACTTCCCGTTTAGCTGAAGAAAACAGAGGGTGGGTGGGCTGCAACTGGCAAACTCAGAAAGCACAGCTGGTAGCAGGTAATCTCTAAAAAAATAAAAAAGGCAAATCCCTGGGCAAATTGTGTAGCCAAGGGTGATCATTATAACTGAAGAGTTGTTACATAATTACTTGTTAACTACTAACAAACAATACTTGGCTACAAAATGCCATGGTTACCCTAGCCACTGAAGATAGTGTACCTAGTGCAGGAGTCAAGGTTTCTCCAATTAATTTCATTCAAAGAAATAAGCAATCTCGGGACCTATTCCCTTCCAAGGTAACCCCAACTGCTTTTAGATATACAAAACAGCCTCCAGCAATTAAGCCAATCGCCTCTACGAAGAAAATCAGTATTTCACGTAATATTGATCTTTAAAGGGGAGAGGGGATACAGAAAGAAGTAAGCTCAAAGAACTAAATACTTATCACCTCGATGAAAACGACTTCACTCCAAACTGGAAATTTTGAACAGAAAAGCCCCCCTCCCCGCTCCGCCACACACACACACACACACACACACACACACACTCCCCCTCCCTCGCCCCCCGCGCCCCCCCCCGTGCCCCCCACCCCCTGTCCCTGCTCAGCTGGCGCAAAACACAAGACCTGTGTCGGATGCACCGCATTCCAACATTTTTCAAAAAGTTTACGAGAATTTATCGAAGCGGCGGGAAGAAAAACAAAACAGGCAGAAGCGGGGGAGAGCGAGCTGGAGGGTTACGGCAAAGAAGAACCCGATGAAGCGCCCAGCAATGCCGTGCAAGGCCCTATAACCGAGGAGCGACCCTGCACCCGAGGAGCGAGCGCCCCGGTGGAGCGCGGGAACTGACAGCCGCTCTGTCTCTGCTGCGGGGGTCCCCCAGCCCGGCCCCCGCCGCCAGTGCCCTCCCCGACCCTTCCCCCGCAGCGCCGCCGTTGCCCGTGGGGCCAACTTGGCCCCGGGTCAGCGCTGCGGAGCGCGGCCCCGTTTGCCCGGGAGGCCGCCGGCGCCCTTACCTCCTTCTGCTTGGGGTCCTGCGGGTAGACGTCGGGGGGCCCGAGCCGGGGGCGTTTCAGCGGTCTCTGCTCATAGCTGAGAAGCCCGAAGGCGGCCATGATCTCTCATGTTAACCGGCGAAATGAATGAGAGTTGGAGCTGGAGCAGCCGCCTCTGAGCACCAGGGAGCAGCACTTTGCAGACAGGCTCCCTCTCGCTCGCTCGTTCGCTCGCAGTGGCGCTGCAGGAAGGAATAAAGCAGGTTGGATGCCGCCTCTGCCAGGCACGCAGGCACGCACTGATGGGGGCAGCCCTCGGCGGGCACCCGGCTGCGCTGGAGCCCCAGGACGCACGGCTTCAGGCGGCGGAGGGGCTGAGGGTCCGACCGGGTCCTCCGCGGCGGCCGTCTCCAGTCCACCCCCGCTACACACACACCCTGTCCCCAGGGGGAGGAGCAGCTGATGGGAACCTGTGACTTTTTTCACCAATGGACCCAGACCCACCCCAGCCGGACACTGGGCAGGGGGTGGGGGAGGGGCACCGGGGGAGGGGCACCGGGGGGTAAAAAACTTTTCTAGGGGCCTTGGCAGGTGGCCCAAGTGCTTGCTCCAGGCAAGGATGCCCCCCCTCCCCCGGCCCCAGGCAAAGGCACCGGAGCGGCCCGCCCCCGCCCCCGCCCCTCTTCCTCCGCAAGAGCCTTTGCCGCCGCCGCGCGCCCCTCAGACCCCGCCACCTGGGCGCGGACCCGGCCGGGCTGAGAGAGGCCTGGAGGGGATGGCCGAGGCTGGGACGCGAACGGCGAGGAAGCGGCGGATGCCTCCTGGACGCCCGCTGGGCTCCGGTGGCGCATCGGCGGCTCCGGGCAGGCGCCGAGTCGCGCAGCTGGCGGTCGCGGCGGCTGGAGGGGGCCGTGCTCACCGTGGCGCGGGGCCGACTTAACCCTTTGCTGCCCCTCCAGAGGCCGGGGAAGGGGGTGAGGAGGGCTGGCTGGGAGCCGATGGGGGCAGCCAGCCCGCGGGCGGCTCGGGCTCCTCCAGGCCGGCGCCCTCCCCCCGGCCGCCGCTCCTCCTCCCACCCCCACCCCCCAACAGTTTACCTGTTGGTCCCCGGCTAGCGGGCAGGCGCCGGCGGCGGCACTCCGGCGGCCGCAGCCTCCATGATTCGGGCTGGGATGGGGGGTCGGATTAGATTTTATTTGTTAGGTATCAGGAGCGTCCGAGCGAGCTCCGGGGAAGCCGCGAAGTTTGCCACCGTCTGGGGGCGGCAGGCGACGCCGGCTCGCCGCCGCCGGCGTTCTCGCCCCCACGGCCCGGGAGCGCGAGCTTCCGAGTTGGCGGACGGCGCGCGCGGCCGCACTGAGCATGCCCAGCTCGCGGCCGGACCGCGGAGGAGTTGGTGCGAGCGCGCTCCGGTCCGCCTCGCCGGGTTTTCGCAGCCGCAGCGCGCAGCCCGCGGGCCCGGGCGCGGGGACCGGCCCTGGGGTGAAACCGGGCGCGGAGAGGGGCGCCCGCGGGACCCCTCCCGGCCGCGAGCGGCGCCGGCCGCCTCGACCTCTCCCTAAGGTCGCTGTCCCCTTGGCCTGCGCTGAAAAATCTCACCTGCGCCGGGCGTGTGGCGGGGGGAGGCGATCCTCCAGGGGGAGACCTGAGCCCTCCAACCCGCCCGCGCTCCCCGCTCGCCGCGCGGGGCGTGGGCACCGAGCTGCGGGGCCCCCTGCCGGGAGCCCTGCGAGAGCCGAGCTGCGGGGGCGGGCCAGGCCCGAGGGATCCCGCGGGGGGCGCGCCGGGCGGGATGCGCCAGCGCTTGGCCAGGAATGATGGCTGCCACTTAGGAAGCCCGCGCTCGGGGCCAGGATTTTGACAGTAAAGGTCTGTGACCCTTAAAAGGAACCTCACAAGGTTTTGCTGTGCCCTTTTTATAGACAGAGAAACCGAGTCAGCTCAGGGAGGGCCAGTGACTTGCTCCAAGACTCGTAGGCGGATCCGAAGTTTCTGACCGATTCTCCGCGACCTGGACGGGAAGGACGGGCTCTCAGCCGCCCTCGCCTGATGGTGGCTCGTTCCACGGCTTCAGGGATTTCTCAGCTCCTCGTTCTACCCTCTGTAAGACGGGGCGGGCAGACGCTAATCCAAAGCCTTCCGCAGCGCGTGGCGCGTGGCAGGTGCCCAGCAGGAGCACCCACGGCTCCTAATCTGCTCGCCGCCGCCTCGCCGCGGGCGGGGAGGGAGGAAACGGGAGATAAGGGCCTCGGCAACGAGTGGAGGCCGGTCCTCCGCGCTGCCCTTGACCTGCAAGCACCTCCCCACGCAGCTTGGGGCCCAGTCCCACCGGTGGCTTCTGGCTTCTTGACTCCTCCTGGGCACGTACTTTTGGAGAACTGTTACCCTCCACCTGGTGGCGTTTCCTGTCCACCTTCGGACCCTGTCCCAAGGACCTATCTTCCACCCATACCCTGGGTGTAACTTCCTAGCTGAACTTGCCCTTGTGACGTGGGCATCTGTCACATCCAGCTTCCTAGCTTGAGAACAAGGCCAGTTACCTAACTGTATTAGGAAAATGATCAAACATACCATAAAAGCAGAAGAAACGCTATAATGAACCCCCAGGCACCGGCCTTCCAGCTGTGACAGTTACCAAAGTTCTGCCATTCTTGTTTTAGCTTCCCCACCCCCAACATACTGGCATGTACTGAAGAGAACTGTTTATTTATTGTTCAGCCTGGGCCGAGGCGGAACCTCGCACATGGTAGGCACTCACAAAAAGTGTGTTCGCTGGTGTGGGATGAAAGAGAGGTGGATGGATGGGTGGGGGGCAGGTGTGTGAATGGATAGATCACTAGTGGGACTTTGGGGATACCTTGTGCTGATAGCCTAGTCTGATGGGAGATGTAACCTAAATTCTTCCCTTGTATATCTAGGCAACAACCTCTACGTGGCCTCCACAAAGGAGAAACTATAAAATCACTCAAAATCTCAGCTAACCATAAAGACTTTATTTTAAAATCACACTGTGTCGATAATGTGTCTCTAGGGTTTGGGGGGAAAGAGAGAGGGATAGTTTTTCCCCTGTTGGTCTCCCTTCTTAACTTTCTTAACTCCTTCCCTTGTTTTGAGACAGTCTGGTATGAATTCTTTGGCCCTCCTCTCAACATTGAAGAGAGAGAGCTTTAATACACCCAAATATAATTTAATTCCTCATAAATCATTTTTTCACTACATGGACTTCCTGTGGGCATTTTGCTCCCTCACCCAGGCATTTGTGCTTGTGCCAGTCCACCCCCACTTACCAATCCAACTATTTCTCCTTAAACCCTGGCCTCGGTTAGCTCACTACTGTTCCCAAATAAGGAATTCCCAGGCTTCATTTTCAGATAGCCACCTGAGGACAGTCCTTGGAGTCTGGACTATATGAAGCCCACCCCAAACTCATTTTTAAAATATGTTTTCATTGATTTGAGAGAGAGAAACATCAGTCAGCTGCCTCCTGCACCCCCTCCTGGGGATCGACCTCAAAACTCAGGCATATGCCCTGACAGATAATTGAATTGGCAACTTTGTGGTACATGGGATGACACTCAACCAACTGAGCCACACCATCCAGGGCCCACCTCAGATTCTTTAGGTGCATGATTCTTCATTTTTTTCAGTCCCCTTAGCACTTATTTTTCCTTCTCTTAACACCTCGTTGTTTATTGGCATGCGTTCAAATATGCCACGGAGCTGGGCTTGTTTCCCTTTCCCTACCTGACCCCCTGGCTCTCCTTCCATTCTGGAGTTCGTCTTTAAGCTGACTAAAGCCAGTTGATATGATGGGCTTAACATGGGAGCCACTGCGGTCTATGCTCTGCTTTAATTTCCCATCACGGTGCCCGTTAACCCAACCGGTAAGCACAAATTCTTGTTGAGACATGTGAGTCTCATTTGCTACTATCCCTATAAGGGGCACCTTAGGCTCGTGACAGCCCCCTTCCCCCAGGCCTGGGAACAGTTTGCATGGAGCAGGAATCCCCAGAGAAAACCGCAGGCCTCTCTAGACCTCAGCCTGGCAAGGTGAGCCGAGTCAGACACCTGAGGACGTTTGGTCGCGCCCATGCGAGAACGAGGTTGAAATGTGGCTGGCGGAGGAATCGTAAACCACTTTAAGCATGTTGGACTTCATCGTCCAAGTATGAAGCTAACTCTCTAGGGCTGCTTTTGTGGGCTGACAAGTGTTTAAAAGCTGACTGTTTTTCTTGGGTCATCTCC